>NC_142801.1:45073866-45188866 GCF_049724085.1 Artemia sp. Qi Xiang Cuo | reverse complement strand
TTTCAGACTTTTGGTTACTATTGGGCCGACTCGCTTCTTACTTACAGTTTGTTGCCCAAACTGTTTGATTAACTGATGAGATTCGGAAAACACTCTCAGAAGGGAGACTGGTAGCGGGCATGGACATTAAGTTCATGACAACCTCGTATAGGTGTTTCTGAGACCTATATTATCATACTTCAACGACTTGAGTGAACCAGTTTTTTTTTAAACTAAAACTCCTAATTGAAAATCTTCAGAGCCGTGGCAGATCTGGCTGCTGACGAACCATGCCTTGCATTGACCACTGAAACTTCTTCATGTGATTCCCACAAACTGGCTTAATTCTGTGGTGGCTGAATCACAGGGACTGTCACCTCACTTGCATCTGTTGATACAGATTCAGCAGTCTGCAAGGCCAAATCCATGCCTCTTGCTTTTTGCTCTCAACTTGGAGAAGATTGTCAGGGGAAGTATACATATTCATGAAACGTGGATTAAGGTATTTAGTAATCGTGACGGGTGTGACCCGACCAAGACCTATAAGCCTAGAAGACATTTTATCTAGCCAAGCATTCTAGGAGTCCTCAGCAGCATTTGAGGGTCCATCCTCACTAACCCTTCACGTAGTTTAATTTTGAAAACAGGCTATACCAACTTATGGATGCAGCTATGTAAGCTGTAAAGCAGCATGGCCACTGTATTGCTTACATTATGTTTCTTCGTATGTTTCTTCTTCATCTGCGAAACATTTTTCTATGTTTTTTATTTCGCTGGACGTTCACAGGTAGATAGCAGAAAAAACGAAAATATTCGAAACTCTCCAAATATCGTTTTCGATATTGATAGTTACGTTTCGATATCGATATTTGTTTCTATATTTCGATATTGAATGTCGCCCAACACTACTTGTGAAGGCATTGATGACTTAAACCTTGATGATTGATGAGGACCAATCCTACGTATTTGACGTAAGACATTTCTGTTTTCCTCCAACATCCCTTTGGTTATTTCAACTTATTTTCTCACGTTTTTGGCCTCTTCCATCCTCCTTTAGTCCTATTTGACATTTTTCTCTCCTCAAACTTCTTTTAGCTATTAAACGCTCACTCAAACTTTATGCTATTGAAACGTTGTTGAAGCTATTGCTGCGATCATGATGATTTCTCTTTAATGATGTACTAGCTTGCTGATTTGTTGTGTAAGCCTAGTGAAAGTATTGTTGACTGTAACCTTGATGATTGAACCGAATGTTACACAACTATGACTAAAACATCTACTTTATTCAGCCAAAAGCTACTACATTGATCCTAAATCTACTATGTTAAGTATAAAACTGAGATTTCAAGCTTTAAACTACTTTGCCAAGCTAAGTCTATTACATCAAGCCTAAATCTGTTATGTGAAGCCAAAATTTAATATATCAAGCTTAAATCTCCTACATAAATCTCCTCAAGCATAAATCTGCTATAATGCAGATTTACTTCACATATACTATATGAAGCATAAAACTACTATGTCAAGCTTTGGACTTGTAGATTTGGACTTGATATAGTAAATTTAGGCTTGACATAGTACATTGAGATTTGACATAGTAGATTCAAGCTTGATATAGTAGATTCTTAGATCGTCTCTTACTAGGTTGCTAGCTACCGCTGTCCTTTACTAGGTTGCAGCTACCTCTGCAACCATGATGGTTGGAACATCTGGTTATGACGTCTTACATAATTTGTCAACAAGTTTACATTAATCCGGGTAAATAAAAATAATTTTATATTTAAATAATAAAATATTTTAATTTAACCTTAAACTACAAAAATATTAATTATGAGATTCGTCTCTTACTCTTTCAAAGAAGAAAAGCCGTAGGCTTTTTCCTGTTTGTAGTTTTATAGCATAAAACAAACCACAGTTGCAACTGACGTCATCCGGGTTGCAGCGGTAGCTAGCAACCTAGTAAGAGACGATCACGTCCAATGTTAAGAAATATAAAAATCCATAGTTCTTAAAAAAAGAGTCAGATCAAAACAAAAAGTACACCATTAGAACCGCCTTGTCCGAAACCCCTGCATAGTAAAATTTCGGTCCCTTGGCTTGAACAGCAAGGGAAATATATTGGCTTGAAAATTAAGAAAAGTGGCAGCTACTACAACATTCTGCCTAAACGTGATTTTTTTTTATTTTTTTTTTCTTTTTTTTTTCTTTTTTTTTATCTAGATATAGCTTGGCACTGGAACATCGTAGAGTGTTGTTCAATATCTCATTTTAAATGAAATTAATTGGGTTAAAAATCTATAGTAACTAAAATAAATTATTTCTAAAAGAGAATAAATTTTTCCACCAAAAACTGCATTTTGATGTCTTTTCACACTGCAGTCTTTCAAACATAATCGTATACCAGCGGTAAGAATTGAACCCACGCCTCTGAAGAGACTGGTGGCTAACACCAGTGCCTTGGACCACTCGGCCAGGCTGCCTCTCATAAATAAATATATATGTGAATTTGGGTTGCAGCAGTAGCTAGCAACCTAGTAATAGACGATCAGTCCAATGCTAAGAAATATAAAAACCCAAAACTCCTAAAAATAGAGTCAGATCAAAACAAAAGTACATCATTAGATTATAATAAAGAACGACCTCTTGCCTATACTAAATTATATAGGCCACTTAACTATAGTATAGGTTAGTAAATTTACATTAAAAGACGATCACTGAAATAACAAACCATTCCATACATTGGACTTTGTTAGCTACTAATTGATTGTTTGAGTTTCATCTCTTACTATTTAAAAGAAGAAAAAGCCGTAGGCTTTTTCCTGTTTGTATTTATAGTTAAAAAACGAACTCAAGTCCAAAGAAACTGAACCCTGTGGTACATTCACATTATCTTCATTATTTTAGCTAGAATCCGGGTTGCAGCGGTAGCTAGCAACCTAGTAAGAGACGATCACCTCCAATGTCAAGAAATATAAAACCCCCAACTCCTAAAAAAAGAGTCAGATCAAAACAAAAAGTACACCATTAGAACCGCCTTGTCCGAATCCTCTATAAAGGAAACTTACCTCCCTTTGGCTTGAATAACAAAGAAAATATATTGGCTTGAAAATCAAGAAAATTGACTTTTACCACGTTATTCTCCACAAACGGGATATTTTTTTCTTTCCGCTTTTTCTTTCTGCTCAGCTAGCTGGGCACTGGAAAATCATAGAGAGCTGTATAATAGCTCATTTTAAAGGAAATTGCAACATCTAGTCACTTTTGTATTTAAAAATAAAATACTTTTTAAAGTAGAATCAATTTTGTCAAAAAAATTGCATTTTTGATGTATTTTCATACTGCAGTCTTTTCAAAGATATTTGAATTTTGAAGCAATAAAACAGTCCATGTAATGAACTCTATAGTAATAATAGCTACTTGTCTCAATAGTAACCGAAACTCCTGGAACCAAAATTTTCTTTTTTGGCTTAATCGCTAAAATTATTATGTAAACTGCAAAAATATTTATGATGCCTAATCAGTAATAGTAATTTTTTAATTTAAACAACAAAAATACATGAAAATTCTAAAATTAGTTTTGCTTTTTGTCTCCTGGAAGAAATTTTTTTTTCATCTCAGTTCAAATTTATTATTGTATCCTGTAACCCGTAAAGTACATATCTCCATATTATTGTCTCATAATTGCAATTATTTTAGTTTTCAGTCCAGAATCACTAAACTTATTATTTAACCTGCAAAAATATTTATGGTGTCTAACCAATAATACTAATTTTGTAATTCAAACAAGATAAATACCTGAAAATTTTAAAATTAGTTTTGTTTTATGCTAGGTTTTAGATACTCGACACGGGATTTTGTGTGCTTAATAATTTTAAACCTTGAAAAAATATGGTCTCACGCGAGTGGAAAAAAAAGAAAGAATAACCAAAAACAATATCAAAATAGAACAATCCAAATTTCTACTAATAGAAAACTTTACTACACAAAAAATAAAGCTAACATTCTGAAATATATATAATAAAGATCAAACTCTTCCCTATACTAACTTCCATACGCAACTTCACTATAGTTAAGATTACAGTATTTATATTTTTACATTACATTAAAAGACGATCATTCAAAGAGCATACTATCGCATATGTTGGACTTTGTTAGCTGCCTGATTCCTCGTAAAAGATCTTTTTTTTCAAATAAAACTAAATTAATTCCTGAAAAATTTAAACTAAAGTAATTTTATCTAACTGCAAAATGCAAAAATAATTTTTGGTTAGTAAAGAATTTCCGGGTTGCAGCGGTAGCTAGCAACCTAGTAAGAGACGATCATTACACAAAGGATCGATACTGTAAATTGGAATGTTCTAATTACAATAATTCTTACATAGTAAAGAACAAACTTCAGTTCATAGTAACTAAAACAAGATTATAATTAGCTTTGGTATAAAATACTGTCAGCGGTAGGATTCGAACCCATGCCTCCGAATTGAAGAGTGGCTAACACCAGCCCCTTAAACCGCTCGACCACGCTGCCTCACATAACTATGACGTTATAATGCCATTATAAACGCCATAATACTCTAAATTAAAACTCTAAACTAAAACTTAAACTCTTCGATGTGTTTTGCTATCAGGCCACCTTTGTATGAAGCTGTCACTGGATATGATGCTATAGAAAAATCAAAAACTCTAAGATCATTTAGTTTTTAGTTTAGAATCTCTAAAGCTTTTATGTAAATTGCAAAAATATTTATGGTGTCTAAGGAGCATCCGGGTTGCAGCGGTAGCTAGCAACCTAGTAAGAGACGATCACCTCCAATGTCAAGAAATATAAAACCCCCCAACTCCTAAAAAAAGAGTCAGATCAAAACAAAAAGTACACCATTAGAACCGCCTTGTCCGAATCCTCTATAAAGGAAACTTACCTCCCTTTGGCTTGAATAACAAAGAAAATATATTGGCTTGAAAATCAAGAAAATTGACTTTTACCACGTTATTCTCCACAAACGGGATATTTTTTTCTTTCCGCTTTTTCTTTCTGCTCAGCTAGCTGGGCACTGGAAAATCATAGAGAGCTGTATAATAGCTCATTTTAAAGGAAATTGCAACATCTAGTCACTTTTGTATTTAAAAATAAAATACTTTTTAAAGTAGAATCAATTTTGTCAAAAAAATTGCATTTTTGATGTATTTTCATACTGCAGTCTTTTCAAAGATATTTGAATTTTGAAGCAATAAAACAGTCCATGTAATGAACTCTATAGTAATAATAGCTACTTGTCTCAATAGTAACCGAAACTCCTGGAACCAAAATTTTCTTTTTTGGCTTAATCGCTAAAATTATTATGTAAACTGCAAAAATATTTATGATGCCTAATCAGTAATAGTAATTTTTTAATTTAAACAACAAAAATACATGAAAATTCTAAAATTAGTTTTGCTTTTTGTCTCCTGGAAGAAATTTTTTTTTCATCTCAGTTCAAATTTATTATTGTATCCTGTAACCCGTAAAGTACATATCTCCATATTATTGTCTCATAATTGCAATTATTTTAGTTTTCAGTCCAGAATCACTAAACTTATTATTTAAACTGCAAAAATATTTATGGTGTCTAACCAATAATACTAATTTTGTAATTCAAACAAGATAAATACCTGAAAATTTTAAAATTAGTTTTGTTTTATGCTAGGTTTTAGATACTCGACACGGGATTTTGTGTGCTTAATAATTTTAAATCTTGAAAAAATATGGTCTCACGCGAGTGGAAAAAAAGAAAGAATAACCAAAAACAATATCAAAATAGAACAATCCAAATTTCTACTAATAGAAAACTTTACTACACAAAAAATAAAGCTAACATCCTGAAATATAAGAAAAGTTTATTTAAAAGAGATAAAAATGCCACCAAACGCAATAAAGCTCGAGCACGCGTAAGGATTGCTACTAAGATGTCTTGTGATCCAGGATTTAAGAAAATGAAATATGACAGAGCAAAACAGAGGTATCTTACGGATCAGGGGTATCGAGAAGGGAAAATTGAGACAGCGAAACAAAAGAGCAAGGAACGGTATGATAACGATATAGATTACCGAAACAAACATAAGAAAAAAGTTGCTACCAGAATAATGGGTAGATACTGGGGTGACAAAAGCTATAATGAAAGAATTAAATTCTCTGCGAGGTTGTACCGAAGAACGCATAAGGACAAAGGGAAAAATTACATTCAGAAATACAAGAAGATGGCAAATTACAGTAAAGAACGATCTCTCTCCCATAGTAACTGATATGTTACATTAAAAGACGATCATTGGAATAAAAAGTTATTGCATGCATTGGACTTAGTTAGCTACTTGATCGTTTGAGGTTCGTCTCTTACTATTTCAAAGAAGAAAATTTACAATAAGGAACGAACTGTAACCCATAGTATAATAAAGAACGAACTCTTGCCTATATTAACACGTATAGGCAATTATAGAAAGGATCAGTCTAGTAGATCATAAAAAGGGATTACATAAGTTTCATCGGTATCAAGGCTTTGGGGATGGCTGAAACCTAGTAAAGAAAAAGACATGGCACGTATCGGATTTAGTTAGCTTTCTGATTCTCTGAAATTTGTCTCTTACTATTCGAAATAAGAAAAAGCCATAGGCTTTTTCCTGTTTGTGATTTTTATAGTAATGAAGGAACTATAGCCAATCGTATTGTTACATAAAGGATACCACTACAGGCCCTTGTTTTGATGATGATTATGCACAAATCTAGGTTGCAGCGGTAGCTAGCAATTCGGGTTGCAGTGGTAGCTAGCAACCTAGTCAGAGACGACCTCGCCCCTTAGTAAAAAATAAAGTAGCCCATAACTCCTAAAACTAGAATCAGATCAAAAACGAAGCACACTGTTAGAACCGCCTTGTCTGGAACCCCCTATATAGGAAACTTACCGTCCCTTGACTTTTACAATCGTAAGATGTAGCCTGGTCGTCTCTTACTATTCCAATTAAGAAAAAGCCAATGGCTTTTATCTGTTTTGTGATCTTAATTCACGCATGCGTTCAGTAATTTCGGAAGGAATAGCAGCTTTTCGTAAAAATCTGAGTATAAACAAAATCGACAAGGGTGGGATTCGAACCCAGGTTCAGGTTCAGGTTCTTTTATTTACAAACTAAACACAACTACAATATGGGTATGCCCGGCTGAGAGTCTAGCTCGTATTACCAGGCAACCAATAACAAATAAAAACAAAAAAAACATAATATATAACCGCATTTATACATAATCACACTCTTTTGTAAATAGATAAAAAAGAAAGAAAAATGTAAGACTTACCAAGCATCACCCCAAGCCAGCAGCCAAATGGAGAACAAACTAAAACAAAACACCAAAAACAGTGAAGTGAAGCCGTGGGGAAACCCTACCAATAGAATGTGCCAGCGGGAAGACCATAACTGAATTAAAAAAAAAAAATTAAAAAAAAAATGAAATTAAATAAAATGATCAAAGGGTTAGTAAAAGATTTTTTAAATTACCCCGCAGTGTACCAACAGAAAGACTAATATTAAGACCCGACCCATGCACATTCCAAAGTTTGGTTATGCAGTGCCTGAGTGAGAACCTAGATCTCATAGTGCAAGCTCAGGGTTCAACATGCTTAGAAGTTCCCCTCGTTCCATAAACGTGCTCACGTTGATTAAAGAGATCCATAGCATAGAAAATTTTCGGTAGAATTTTAGCAAACTACTTAACACAAAACATCAATCCATGAAAAGATAATAAAAATTCCACTGGTAATATATTAAGGAAAGAAAATATACTTTTATTTGGCGATTTTGATGGTATGGATATTAGGGAGGGAATGAAAGTTTTCAGAATACTCAGTGCTTTATTTTGCTGCCTTTGAGGTGGTTTTATATGAGTTTAAATGTATTCAGAAAAATCAGGGGACAATAACTCAGATAAGAATAGAAAAGGTCAAAATATACCAATCTCATTGCATAAAAAGGTAGAATAAAATTAAAATGCCGGAATATTCCATTATTCCTTCCCAACTTCATTCGCAATTTAGCAATGTATTCCTTCCAACTCATATTTTGATCAGCTAGTACACCTAAATATCTCATATTAGATACACGCTTTAAATAAGTATATTCACCAATGGGTAGTCTACTAAGTTCAGGTAATGACTGGTCAGTACGAAAGAAAATTATGAACTTGGTTTTTGGCATATTAACAGATAATTTATTTGCACTAAACCAAGTTTCTATCCTCTCGAAAGCTGCCAACAAATTCTTCTTAAGCGACATTTCATCAGCACCGCTCACTGTGCAGACCGTATCATCAGCGAATAGGATATTTAGCCCGAGATCATCCAGCGCCCTGTTGATGTCGTTAACATAAATAAGAAAGAGTAGAGGTCCAAGTATGGACCCTTGAGGAACGCTGACTTGACCAGTGATACCAAGTAGTGAAGAGGTAGCATTTCCACTATCCACAAACTGACTGTGCCCAGTTAAATATGAGTCAATCAGAGAATTTGTTGGTTCACGTATACCATAATTTTCCAGTTTACGAAGCAAAATTGTATGACAAATAGTATCGAACGCTTTTTTATATCTATAAATATAGTAGCTGGAATTTCTTTTTTATCCAAAGTGTCGTGTATAAACTGTGTGAGTGTCAGAATCGCATGTTCAGAGCTATGACCCTTCCTAAACCCAAACTGAAGGTCCTTAAAACATCCCCTCTTATCAAAAAACTTCACTATACGGTTGTAAAGACATCGTTCAATTATTTTGCGAATGAAGATAGGATCGAGATTGGCCTGTAGTTTGTTGGATCTTTCACATCATCACCCTTATGCAGGGCTAAAACACGTGCAGACTTTAAGCAAGCTGGGAAACGTCCACTTGAAAAACATAAGTTGATAATATGAACAAAAAATTCTGTAACATCAGGCAATATCCGTTTTAGTAGGCTTGTCGACGAGCCATCTGTACCTTCCGACGACCTATTCTTCAGTTGGTATATAACTTGCAGTAATTCATCTGCTGAGACTAGCGTTAGGAAAAGAGAGCAATCCGATGGAGGCGGCATGTAAGCAGAATATGCTGAATCGGGTAAACTTTGAGTTGGTACCTCAAGTGATGTTACGTGACCAGTATTTGCGAAGTGTTCATTTAGGACACCAACAACATTTCGCTTTCCTTTAACAATTTTCTTGTCTTTTGGTGATAATATCTCGTCCAGAAGGCTTTTCATTTTCTTTATTCCAAGGCATTCATTAATAATCAACCAAGTCTTTTTCGGGGACCCTTCAGCATTTTGAAATTCATGAAGATAGTATGACTGCTTCGCTTGTCGCAGTAACTTTGTCAGACAATTTCTGTACTGGCAAAATTTGGCCTGATTTTCATGTGTAGGATCTGCCATGAATTTCCTGAAGAGGTTATTTTGGTATGGATAGAGGACAGAACACCAGCTGTAATCCATGTTTTTTTTTGTTTAATATAACGCCTAGCTTGCCTGCTTGATAAAGGACATGCCTTATTAAGTACTATTTCAAACTGGTTGATGAAGTATTCTGCAGCTTTGTCCACGTCGTCACATTCTAAGCAGAGAGACCGGTCGAATTGGGAGAGTAAACTTTTCAGTTTATCAATCGAAGCAGCGTCCAGTCTTCTTGACCTCAATGAAGAGGGTTTAGGGGAGGGACCCGTTTCAAGTTCGCACAGGATCGTAAAATGGTCAGAAGTATCATCAACTATAACGTTACAGCCGAGTGTCTCGAAATTTGTGAAAATATTGTCAATTAGTGACGCTGATGACTCCGTGATTCTTGTCGGGATCCGGCATGTTGGAAGCAAACCCGCGGACATAAAAATCGCTACAAAGTCAACGGCAACATTATTCGAAAACATTGAATTCATATCCCTATGTACATAACTAATATCAATATTAAAATCACCCAACATCATTAACTTAAACTTTCTTTGGGTCATCAGCGAGCTAAGTTCATCGAACTTTTCTACAAATTGTTTAGCAGCCGAACTCGGCGGCCTATATAGGACGCAACATAATACTTTCGAAGGACTTAAATCTAACTCAAAATCCAAAGTGCACAACACATTGGATTGGCAAACCAACGCCTTAACCAAGCTAATTATATATAATTAGCTAAATATTATAATATGAAGGCCTCCTTGGATCAGCATCTTATATCCGTAGAGCCAATTATATAGTTTTTGCTTATGAATGTTTCATCTGTTTTGAGAATGCTACGTTTCAGTTCCTGTATAGGATATACATGCGCCTGTATACGCAAGCGTTCAGTAATTTCTGAAGGCATAACAGCTTTTCGTAAAAAATCTGATTATAAACAAAATCGACAAGGGTGGGATTCGAACCCAAAAGTGCACAACACATTGGATTGGCAAACCAAGGCCTTAACCAAGCTAATTATATATAATTAGCTAAATATTATAATAAATAGGCCTCCTTGGATCAGCATCTTATATCCGTAGAGCCAATTATATAGTTTTTGCTTATGATTGTTTCATCTGTTTTGAGAATGCTACGTTTCAGTTCCTGTATAGGCTATACATGCGCCTGTATACGCAAGCGTTCAGAAATTTCTGAAGGAGTAGCAGCTTTTCATAAAAAATCTGATTATATACAAAATCGACAAGGGTGGGATTCGAACCCACACGTGCAGAACACATTAGATTAGCAGTCCAACGCCTTAACCATTCGGCCACCTCGTCTTATTCGATAAAGCTAATTATATATAATTAGCTAAATATTAAACTAAATATTATAATAAAAAGTCCTCCTTGGATTAGCAGTCCAACGTCTTTGCCCCTCGGCCACCTCGTCTTATTGTATAGTGCCGATTATATAGTTTTGGCTTATGAATGTTTCATCTGTTTTGAGGATACTACGTTTCAGCTCCTGTGTAGCCCCACTGTGATCTTAATTCACGCATGCGTTCAGAAATTTCTGAAGGAATAGCAGCTTTCGTAAAAAGTCTGAGTATAGACAAAATCGACAAGGGTGGGATTCGAACCCACATGTGCAGAACATATTGGATTAGCATTCCAACGCCTTAACCATTCGGCCACCTCATCTTATCCGATAAAGCTAATTATATATTTACATAAAGGCTTGATCATCGGATAAAGCTGAAACATAGTAAAGGACAATTATGCAGCGGTACCATTGCATATATTGGACTGAGTTAGCTGCCTGATAAACGGCACCTTTATTTGACGATAGTTTGCATAGACGGCATCTTCTTTATTTTATCTTTTCAACAGATAGTTTGGCACTGGAACATCGTAGAGAGTTATTCAATGGCTTGTGTTAAAGAAAATTATTGGGGTTAAAAAGCTTTTGTAATAAAAACAAATTATTTAAAAAAATCAATGTTACCGCTAAAAACTGCATTTTTATAGCCAATCCTGTTCAATGACGTCATAATCGTAGGTTCTTGCCAGGGCGATCTCTTACTGTACCAATTTTTCTGTTTGTGATTTCACAGTATTCGGGCTGCAGCAGTAGCTAGAAACCTAACAGTACAGACCGAACTCATAGTAAAGATCGAGCTTGGTCAACCAGTTCGTGGTAATGAACTGTATAGTAAGAGCGACTCATCTCAATAGTAACGAAAACTCTAAAAAACGGAATTTTAATATCAATAGATACATCAAAAGAATGTATTTTTATGCTGATTTTAAATGTTTAAGTTTCATCAAGTTTAGTCCTACTCATCACAAGCCTGGGAAAATTTGCCCTATTTTCGAAAAAAGGGGAAAACACCCTTCAAAAGTCATACAATCTTAATGAAAATCACACCATCAGTTTCAGCGTATTAGAGAACCATATTGTAGAGGTTTAATGCTCATATCTGCAAAAATGTGGAATTTGGTATTTTTTGCCAGAAGAAAGATCACGGATGTGTTTTTATCTGCCATTCTTTTTTTACAAAGGGTGATTGTATCGACCCAGTGGTCCTAGAATTTCGCGAGAGGGCTCACTTAAACGGATAATTAAAGTTCTAATGCCTTTTTTAATCTAAAAACAAAAAATTTAAAAATAGAATCACTTTTTACAAAAAAAAAACTGCATTTTTGATGTCTTTTCATACTGCAGTCTTTTTACATAAAAGCTCGATTTAGTTTAGTAAAACTGGGGATTATATAAGTTTCATCGGTATCATGGTTGTAGAGATAGCTGAAACCTAGTAAAGAACAAACCATAGAATAGTAACTAAAAACTTTACTAAGGGCCGTTGTTCGTCCTTTACTAGGTTGCAGCTACCCCTGAGACCATGATGGTTGTAACATCCTGTTATGACGTTACACATTATTTTTAACAAGTTTTTTTATAATACATAAATTACTGATATAGTTCGTCATAAATGATAATATTCATCCGGGTTGCAGCGGTAGCTAGCAACCTAGTAAGAGACGATCACGTCCAACGTTAAGAAATATAAAAACCCATAACTCCAAAAAAAAGAGTCAGATCAAAACAAAATCCGGGTTGCAGCGGTAGCTAGCAACCCAGTAAGAGATAATATGAAAGAACGAACTGTTGCCTTTTGTAAAAGATACATTTTCTAGTGAAGATCCGGGTTGCATATAGTAATTGATCTACAAACCACACCATTAGACTAATATGAAGGATCAGCCTAGTCAATTATATCCGGGTTGCAGCGATAACTGGTAAAGAATAAACCTAGGCACATTTTGGATTTAGTTAGGTGCCTGATTCCTTGAAGTTCGTCTCTTACTATTTTAAATAAGAAAAAGCCATAGGCTTTTTCCTGTTTGTAATTCTAATTACCAACAAGAACAATTAGACAAGAACATAAAACCATTTTTCAGACGACAAATACGGGCAACTATCGAGTTTTTTATTGTCACGGTTATAAGAAACTTAGAATTAATCATTGAAAATGTTAAAATGAGATATGAAGATAACATTGATATAGATTCAACTTCCTTTGCAATAAATGCAATTCTTAAGAAACTTAAACTATCATTAAAAGAATCAGAGATGGAAAGAACCCAAGATAGATTATGGGAAAAAAAAAGGAAAGGTTAAAGAGTTAAAGGTATATTTCGATCTCTGTCCTAATCCTTAAGAGCTTTTCTGTAGTTTGAGTGAAGAAAATGATCTTCTTTGTTTTTCTAAATTTGAGTCTCATTGTCTATTTCAAATTGTTGAATTCAGCAGTAAAATGGAAGTGGCACTACGGCTAAAATCATTGAAAGATATAAAATCCACTTTCACATTCTACGACGGGAGTTTGGGTATCACTGTCGGGATGAATTCCTCTCAGTTGATTAAAATTGTCCAAATATATGAAATGTGGACAAAAAGTAGGCCAAAATGTAGTAGCTTTAAATTAGCCACGAAAAATTGGATAGCTCCAAAAAATTATGCGAACAAGTTCCTAGAAGAAGCCAAAAGCTCAATGCATACCTAGAATTCCTCCAAATCTATATTTTGGTCACTTTTATCGTCACTATTATCGATATCAAACACGATGAAACAAAAAGGTCCACTTGAGAAAGTAGAGAAAGCCACAGCCTTTGAGGCATTCAATTTAAAAAAGGGCATTGAATTAAACATAGTCTTTGATAAGACTCATAAAATGAAAATAGAGACAAAAGATTTAAGACTATCATTAAAACAAAGAACAATGGTGGAGAGTGAAGAAACCGAGAAACCAAAGCCAAAATTTGAAGCAAAATTTATACTAAAATCATTAACTTTCGATACTGGTCTTTCTATCGGCCAATTAAGTTTCAAAGAGGCAGATGGCAATGCTGAGTATTTTGACGCTTGGCAAGAATTTGAATTTGAGATAAGTGGAGTAGAAATTAAAAGCACACACTGCGGTAAAATTCTGCATAAACCAGAGGAGAAGAGTAAGGAAAACCTTGTAATGATTAAAGTGAAACAACATTCACTGACCGATTACAAATTGAGAAATATATGGAAACATCGAGTGGATTGTGAGGTCACTACAGTAAATATGCTTTTCCTGTACTATAGTGCATACATAGGAAATATTATGAAGTCTGTTGATGATGTTTCTCCATTATTTGGTGAAATTTTCTCAAGAAAAGTAAAAGAGAATAATATCGCTTTATTAAAAACTGAAGTCGATTTATTAGAAAACTCCTTACTTGATCGAGTAATGTATAACGTTTGCATTGACTTACCAACGATAATAATTCCCAAAAGCTCAACTGAAAGCTCGGATGAAATAGTCCTCAATTTTGCTAAACTCAGTTTGAAAAATGAAGTTGGGGTTGATTCGATGGATGAATCTGAAGCATTGGAAGTCGTTTATGATCAGTACGAGGCAAAACATGAAAAAGTTCACCTTTTTTTAAGAAAGAAAGGAATTGAAAAAAAAATTTTAGAAGAAAAAGAATTTATAAAACACAGTACACATAAATCGCATTGTTTGCAAGACTTCAAAACACTATTAGCAAATAAGAAATGAAACCGATAAAATATCCTTTAAAATCCACTATAGAAATTTACCAGCTTTCAGAGAAATACTGTCAATCTTCATGTTCACATTAACAGCTACATTATCTACATTATCTTCAAGCTACATTAACAGAAATCCTTTACTACAGGCGGATTTGAACCCGCAAACCTCCAAACATGAGGCACACTTTCATCCAATGTGCTGTAGTAAGGTATTCAGTGATTTGTTTTTTCCACAAAGCTGTGTATATACGGTTATAATAAAGAACGACCTCTTGCCTATATTAATTTATATTAAAGTTACTATATTTGACTAAGAGGTAGCTAAACTCTGTATCTTTTTAAATTTTCAATTTAAGAGATATTGCTTTAAATTTTAAATAAAGAACCTATATTCTTTTTATTATTTTTATCCGGGTCGCAGCGGTAGCTAGCAACCTAGTAAGAGAGACTATCAAGCCCAAAGTAAAAATTAAAGTAACCCATAACTCCTGAAAAAAGATTCAGATCAAAACAAGAAGTACACTATTATATATCCGTTGTGTAGTATACGAGACGATCACGCCCAATGTTAAGAAATATAATAACCCATAACTCCTAAAAATAGAGTTTGATAAAAAAAAGGACACGATTAGAACCGCCTTGTCCGAAACCCCTGTATAGGAAACTTTCTGTCCCTTGGCTCGAACAGCTAGGGAAATATATTGGCTTGAAAATCAAGAAAAGTGGCAGCTACTACAACATTCTGCCTAAATGGCATCTATTTTTCTCTTTCTTTTCCACAGATAGCTTGGCACTGGGACAATGCAGAGGGTTTTTCAATGGTTCATTTTAGCTACTTGATTGTTTGAGGTTCGTCTCTTACTATTTCAAAGAAGAAATTATCCGGGCTGCAGCGGTAGCTAGCAATCCGGGTTGCAGCGGTAGCTAGCAACCTAGTAAGAGACGATCACGTCCAATGTTAAGAAATATAAAAACCTTTAACTCCTAAAAAAAATTCAGATCAAAACAGAATGTACACCATTAGAACCGCCATGTCTGAAACCCCTGTATAGAAAACTTTCCGTCATTTGGCTTGAACAGCAAGGGAAATATATTGGCTTGAAAATCAAGAAAAGTGGCAGCTACTACAGCTTTCTGCCTAAATGGTATCTTTTTTTTCTTTCTTCTTCTTTCTTTTCCACAGATAGTGTGACACTGGAACATCGTAGAGAGTTGTTCAATGGCTCATTTTAAAGGAAATCTCTAGATCTAGTGCCATTTATACTTGACTTTTCTTTTTAAATATAATTAATTTTTTACGAAAAACTTAATTTTTTATGTATAGCGTCGATCAATGACGTCATAGTCGTTGGATGTAGTTAGTACATAAAGGCTCGATCATCGAATAAAGCTGAAACTAAGTAAAGGACAATTATGCCTCCATATATTCACAGTGATGTCTAATATTTCCCATTACATCTGTAAACTGTTCCACAGTTGCCAGTTCATACCTTGGAAGTTTTTCATTAAACATGCAACATTTCTTTTGGATATTACTATGAAGTTTTGCCAAAGCATTTCTAGCCGACTTTTCAACAAAATCCGCTCTTTCAAAGAGAACTTTAATTTGCAATTTTGAATATTTTTCGTAATCCAGGTAAAACATCCGTAAAATGTTTCTCAATTTACAAGGATCAGTCTGCATTGTGGCCATCTTTTTGGACTTTTGAATGTAATTTTTAATTTTGTCCTCATGCGTTCTTTGCAGCTTTTGTAAACTGCAAAAATACCCTTGGTATTCGAGCAATAGTATGAATCTTTCAATTAAAGCTAGAAAAATACCTTAAAATTTTAAAATTAGTTTTATTTTTGGTTAGGTTCTAACTACCGGACGTGGAATTTAATATGTATTTCTGTTATGTAAAGTTTTAGAGTAATTAAGAATTATTAAACTATAAATTTTGACGTCTCAGAGCTTTGTTTCCATGGCATAATTAGATCTGACTTAAGATATACGAATTCTTATAGGCTAGCAGGGGTTAGAAACTTTTTCTAAGCTGTGGCGATAACGACTTTTGGTGTTTTTAGGGATGAAAAACGTGGCCTCTTCTTCTCGAGCTATCTGGAGATCAGATTCCTTTGGGAGCATTTACCTTGGAGACTTACGAACTAATTACCTATTATAGACTAGACGCAGACATATAAAATGAAATAAACACAGATAAAAAGACAATAGATTTATTGAACTTACATATTTAGGTGCACAGCAGTGAGTCACTTCAAACGACAACAATGGTGACTAAGATATAACATGAAGAATTGCCAAACTTGAAAGGCCAAAAAATTCTATCTGAATTCTCCTGATACTGATTTACGAATAATTTTAAAAAGCACATCTACCCCACTACCAAACGCAGTTCTTTCGTCCTGCGCTGTAAGGACTGGCTTGCCATTGGCTCACGTGGCACAAGGACGCGAATCCTCGTCCAATAGTCTCTTTTAAATGTTTTTGATGATTCAAGCATTCACACGGCTTTTTTGCCATTTAAACTTTCTTAGAAATGTTGTGCATAGCATTTTTGTTGCTACTAATTGTCTTAGCGAAATTCGAACGACTAGCGTCGTTATTTGACTGAAGCTAAAATGCAATTTCTCTTTTTGCTGATTAAGAATTTAGACTCTTGGAAGCGGTATATGAACTCAATTAGGGGACGTTTAATTTCTGCCCGAATCATCTTTAGAAGGAAAGAATCTTGTATTTTAAATATATCGCCTTTTACTCCTGGTACACATCACCCTTCCCATCAAGTAATGACGTCCCGTCATTAGTAACTGCTTATTAGGAGTGCTTAAAATTTTTTAATTATATTTCTTATTTTATTCTACATTCCTATCTAAAATTCCTCTACAGGACTAAGATTATTTATGGTTCTAGGTTAGCTACTATACTAAGGATTTTTTTTTATATCTAGCACTGATTACTTTCATATTTCCAACAAAGTTGGGGCTATTCTACTTTTATATCTGTTTTTTTATTTTGCTGTCTTTATGACGCACTACATACTATCTACACTACGTTAAGTGAATAACATGATAATATTACACCTAATTCTACTTGGGGTACATACATGAATGATTTATAACATACAGTATTGGGTTTTCCATATTCACTGATAAGATTAAAACACTTTCACTATTGGGATTTTTGAATTGTCGAAGTTATTGAGAATTAACACTTGTAGCTTCACATCTATTCATCATCTTTCGTGTCCTTTGTTTACTACACCCTTCTTTTGTAAATTATTTTCCTTCACTCTTTGTCTTGGCAAAAATTTTGAAGCATTTACGTTATGGTTTCTTCATGGAACAGTTCAAGTCTAGTTGTCTTTACACGGTAAGTTTTCCCTAATAGTCAACTGGGAAATGACCATTAAATATCGTTCTAATAGTCAACTGGGAAATGATTCTTCCCACTACAGGTGTTGGTGTTTTTCTTCTCAGCATATCATTTTTAGGATTTTTGAGGCACATAGAGGATGTATTCTCGCGTAAAATTGTTCATTTGTGCCTTTTGAAACGGGTTGTCGTCATACTATAGTGACTCTCTTAATATATTGTATTTAAGTTCAACTTCAAACATCTTCAAATATCGTTCAACTTCAAATGTCGTTAAATATCGTTTATCTTGTATTGATCGATGGGGTTCTCAGAATTAAACTTCAAATTGTCTTTAACTTCAGCTTCAAATATCTTCAAATGTCTTTAAGTATCATTTAACTTCAAATATCGTTAAATATCGTTTATCTTGTTCTGATCGATGGGGTTCTCAGAATTAAACTTCAAATTGTTTTGAAATTCAGATTCAAATATCTTCAATTGTCTTTGAGTATCATTTAACTTCAAATATCGTTAAATATTTTTTATCTTGTTTTGATCGATGGGGTTCTCAGCATTTATGTGATTATACAGTTCGTTAAAGCACTTGGTACTGAGGTTCAAATATAGTCTTACCTGATACATGATATGGTTCATAGTCGAAGAAACAACGATCAAGGGTAACTGTTGTTCTCGTAGACGAAGTTGGGATGAAAGTTGCCTGGAGTTATGGTTAGTGCTCTTCGTTGGTTGAGATATGATGAAAATAGATGCTACTGGGTCGTATCTGTACTGGGCAGCTCATTGTAATACTCAATGACCAATGTGTTCATTTACTTTCCTGTAACAAAAACAACGCGGCAGAATCACCAGTTCTTTGAAGTAAATACACATACAATAATTCGCGCATTAATTGGGTTATAATTGTTCCCATTGGGAAGTTCAATACATAGAAGTTTCTTATTAAATATTAATTTTACAACTTTAAATATGGTCTCTTATTATTATTTCTAACATATAATACTGCATGCAATTTATTTTAACTTCTTCCAGCACATAGTTAATTAGATTAAAAAAAATACTTTTGAAAAGAGTTTATGTTACAAGGTTAATTTTTTTTAGGTCTAATTTTACAACTTATTTCATGCCTGCACTGTTCACGCACGTCCGTGCTGTATAAGAAACGCATGTTGTAGCGTCATAACCACACGGTTTTACGTAAACGTTACTACAATGAGGGAACAAGACATAACAAGGACGAATGGAGACCTCTCTACCCACTCGTCTTCTAATGTTTTCCCTATTTCTGGGCTTAGACGTTCTCATGGGATTCCGGGTTTAACGGCTGAAATGCAGAGGTTCTTAGTCTCAGGATTTTTCCGTAGTTGCAAGTCAACATTGGTGTCTCATATTCACCTTTCGAATAAGGTCATTAGATGCAGGATTCCAAGCTTGCCCGCGTAGATTCCAGTTGATGCTTGGCAAAGAATATAAGCGTAATGAAGAACTGGTATCAATATCTTTTTAGAATGCTATTGTTTGCACTAAATAAATAAATATGATATATTTATATCATATAAAATAAAATAATTATAATCTGCACTAAGACAAAATATTTCATATAATTAGACGCTTCTGTACTGGTAATATCTTGTTTTGGATAATATCCATCTTGGTTAGGACATGGGTCGATTTTTTCAAGGAAAATACGAGGGAGACCTGAGTCAGTAAAGGTAATCTATAATCGTGACTGACTTGCGAAAATATGTCACAAAAATTAGAGCACAAGATACGTCATAGATAAACAAATGAAACTAAAGGACGTTTTTGTCACAAAACTATAGAACAGTGATCTCTCTGTTGTTGTATACGTCATAGATATAAACTAATGAAATTAAATTTATCGCCAAGGAGCTAAAGACATTAATGCCTTTGTTTATCTTTGGAAGTAATGTTTAACATAGCTGTAGGACAGCATACGTCATAGATATAATAAAATGAAATTAAAAAGCTTTTTTTTTTCGCCTAGGAGCTATAAGAAAGTAAACTCTCTGTTTCTCTTTCAAAGCATTCTGATTCAAAAAACAAAAACTCAACTAGCTCACAGAAGTTTTTATTCAACCTTTGAGTATTGTTTTGACTGGCCCTGATTGGCATAAAAATGCTAATTTCTTACACTTGAAGGACTGAGAAATATCCCTTCCTACGGTCGTTTAAAAAAAAAAAAAAAAAAAAAAAAATGGGCCGTGAGTTCCGCCCCCGGCTTACCACAAAACGTGGTCCAACGCCACTTGTCGTTCTCAGTCGACCACGAGCTTCCTACTTTGGGCCTTTCTCAGGCCCAAAGTATCCTACCGACCGCGCCATTTGTTATGTAAAGTTTTAGAGTAATTAAGAATTATTAAACTATAAATTTTGACGTCTCAGAGCTTTGTTTCCATGGCATAATTAGATCTGACTTAAGAGATACGAATTCTTATAGGCTAGCAGGGGTTAGAAACTTTTTCTAAGCTGTGGCGATAACGACTTTTGGTGTTTGTAGGGATGAAAAACGTGGTCTCTTCTTCTCGAGCTATCTGGAGATCAGATTCCTTTGGGAGCATTTACCTTGGAGACTTACGAACTAATTACCTATTATAGACTAGACGCAGACATACAAAATGAAATAAACACAGATAAAAAGACAATAGATTTATTGAACTTACATATTTAGGTGCACAACAGTGAGTCACTTCAAACGAAAACAATGGTGACTAAGATATAACATGAAAGAATTGCCAAGCTTGCAAAGGCCAAAAAATTCTATCTGAATTCTCCTGATACTGACTTACGATTAATTTTAAAAAGCACACCTATCCCACTACCAAACGCAGTTCTATCGTCCTTCGCTGTAAGGAGTGGCTTGCCATTGGCTCACGTGGCACAAGGACGCGAATCCACGTCCAATAATCTTTCTTAAATGTTTTTGATGATTCGAGCATTCACACGGTTTTTTTGCCATTTAAACTTTTTTAGAAATGTTGTACATAGCATTTTTTTTGCTACAATTATCTTAGCGAAATTCGAATGACTAGCGTCGTTGTTTGACTGAAGCTAGAATGCAATTTCTCTTTTTGCTGATTAAGAATTTAGACTCTTGGAAGCGGTATTTGAACTCAATTAGGGGACGTTTAATTTCTGCCTGAATCATCTTTAGAAGGAAAGAATCTTGTATTTTAAATATATCGCATTTTACTCCTGGTACATTTCCAGACCCAAAAATTCTTATTTTTCACTGTAGAATTGCTAAAGTTATTATGTAAACTGCAAAAATATTTATGGTATCGGAGCAATAATTTTATTCTTTTCATTCAAACTAACAAAATACCTGAAGATTTAAAAATTAGTTTTATTTTTTGTTAGGTTATGGGTACTTGATACGAGACTTAAGAAATAATAATTAGATAACAAAATTATTTATTGTTATAAGATGCCTTCTAAGCGAGTTATACGTAATTTAAAAAAACAATACTACACAAAAAACAGAGATAGCATCTTGAAAAGAGAAAATCAAAGGTATTCAACCGACCAGGCGTATCGAGAAGTAAAAATTGAGAGAGCCAAACAAAACGGCAAAGAGTGTTATCACAATGATGAAGATTATGGACATGCAAAAATTGATAGTGACGAACAGCGTTATTATAATGATGAAGTTTGTAGACATGCAAAAACTAAGATAGCCAAACAAAAGAGCAAGGAACGGTATGATAATGATAAAGATTACCGAAACAAACATAAGAAAAAAGTTGCTACGAGAATAATGGGTAGATACTGGGGTGACAAAAGCTATAATGTAAAAATTAAAACCTCTGCGGGGCTTTACCAAAGAACGCATAAAGGTAAAGTTAAGAATTACATTCAGAAGTCGAAGAAGATGGCAAAAATGCATGCTGATCTTTGTTAACTTAAAAAAAACTTTCAAAAGTTCTACCAGTATAATGAAAAATACTCAAAACTAAACATGGAGATTCCTCTTGACAGAGCGAACGTTGATGAAAAGTCGGCTTAAAATGCCCTGGCGAATCTTCATAGTAATATCCAAAAGAAATGTTGTTAGTTTAATTAAAAGCTTCCTAGCTATGGACTGGCAACATTGGATCAGTTTATAGATGCAATGGAAAATTCTAGACAACACAGTGAACATACGGAGGCGTACTTCTTAGAAAATTCGTATATTTATTTTGGAAGTAGCAATTGCAGTTTATGTAGCAGTAGTAAAAATATATATACAAGCATATCTATGAACAGCGAAGGAAAGGCAATGTTTTTCAATTATGGCGGAAACGAACCTATTAGGGTTATTAGTATATGTCTTTGTAAGATTCCTCCTCAAGAAAAAAGTATTTCTAACTGTGTTTTAAACAGTTCCTTTTAGTTCTACTGAATATTTGGCAAAAAATGCTCTGTGATGTGGAACAAGCTGTCCTGAACAGTACAAGACAACTATTGAAAAATGCTCTGAAACTAGATCTGACAAGGAAATTATGATGACTGAACTCACCTATAACAATCTAAGTAAACATTACTAAAAAAAAATAAAAAAATTGGGCAGCAGGTTACTTGGCAATGTCATCCTGATATCTGCAAGCTCTACCCAACGGATATTGCATTATGTCAAATTCTTTTTGAAATCCTTGAAAATAATATAGCGTTAAAATTGTCAACTGGCAAAATGGTTAATTTCTACCTTGACGGCTTGGATTATTGTGAAATCAATTAAAGGGACACAAGAAAGTATGGGCATTCGTTGTACTCTAGCCCAAATGAGGGATGTCAGAGCTATTTGCATTCTCTAAGGGCACTAGCTCCACGTTTTCCTGTCTTGACCTGTTTCATTAATAGCATATATAAGGCAGTATCAAAATCTAAGATTATACAGCATATTAATCTACTAAAATTCGAGGGTTCGTACAAGGAGCTAAGTGATTATTTAGAAGAAGTGTCAAGTAGACTCAATTGTAATAGTCAAGACGTCATCTACGGTGATAGCAATATTAGAGTTTCTGTAGATGAAAATACAATAGTTAACTTATTTGGTGAGAGCCTTGATAAGCTAGCTAACATCAGGAATGTATATCCTACAATGCATTGTGACAGTTGCGAGCAGATAAAGACAAAATGCCAGTTGAAGAGTCTAAGATCCCTTTCGAACAGGAAAGTTTTGATGTAATGTTGTCCAGGATTTTAGAACACGTTCAACAGGAATACTCGAAGACGACAGAGAACAGCTGATTGATTTTGCAGGTTGGAAAAAGGATGTCATAGATTCATTCTCTGTCTGTGATTACTGTGCTGGGAAATGTTGAAAAGTTAGGAGAATTTCTGATCAGTATTAAATAACCTTCATATCGACTGTACACTGGAATGTATAAAGTGTCTAAATAGTTTTGAAATGGCAATGATTCGATTTGTAATGCCCTGCCTTACGATCGTCAGATTAGGGCAAGTAATTGCGTTGAAGAGACATAGAACAGACCTTGTTGACGCTCTTAAGGGTAGAATAGAATATCTACCTGTTGATGTGCAAGCAAATGCAAATAATCAGCCTGAAAAACTTCTTAACATTGATAGTTTTGTAGTCATTGTCAATGGTCAGCCTACTTATAACAAGAATGTTTGGACTGCACTAATAGATTTGAGAAAATCGGGGTTGCAGCGGTAGCTAGCAACCTAGTAAGAGACGATCACGTCCAATGTTAAGAAATATAAAAACCCATAGTTCCTAAAAAAAGGAGTCAGATCAAAACAAAAAGTACACCATTAGAACCGCCTTGTCCGAAACCCCTAAATAGTAAACTTTCTGTCCCTTGGCTTGAACAGCAAAAGAAATATATTGTTTTTTCAATGGTTTTCAATTATGGCGAAAACGAGCCTGTTAGGGTTATTAGTATATGTGTTTGTAAGACTAATGATTTAGAACAAATTCCTGGAACACCGACTCAAGAAAAAAGTATTTTTGACTGTGTTTTAAACAGTTCTTTTAGTTCTACTGAATATTTGGCAAAAAATGCTCTGTGTAGTAGAACAAACTGTCCTGGAAAGTACGAGACAACTATTGAAAAATGCTCTGAAACTAGATCTGACAAGGAAATTATGATGGCTGAAGACACCTATAACAATCTGAGTAAACATTCAAAACCAAAAATTGGGCAGCAGGTTACTTGGCAATGTCACTCTGATATCTGCAAGCTCTATCCGACAGATATTGAATTATGGCGAAGGAAAAGCAATGTTTTTCAATTATGGCGAAAACTAGCCTGTTAGGGTATTAGTATATGTGTTTGTAAGACTAATGATTTAGAACAAATTCCTGGGACACCGACTCAAGAAAAAAGTATTTCTAACTGTGTTTTAAACAGTTCTTTTAGTTCTACTGAATATTTGCCAAAAAATGCTCTGTGTAGTAGAACAAACTGTCCTGGAAAGTACGAGACAACTATTGAAAAATGCTCTGAAACTAGATCTGACAAGGAAATTATGATGGCTGAAGTCACCTATAACAATCTGATTAAACATTCAAAACCAAAAATTGGGCAGCAGGTTACTTGGCAATGTCACCCTGATATTTGTAAGCTCTATCCAACGGATATTGAATTATGTCAAATTCTTTTTGATATCCTTGAAAATAATATAGCATTAAAATTTTCAACTGACAAAGTGGTTAATTTCTACCTTGGCGGCTTGGATTATTGTGAAATCAATTACAGGGACACAAGAAAGCATGGGCATTCGTTATACTGTAGCCCAAATGAGGGATGTCAGAGCTATTTGCGTTCTCTAAGGGCACTAGATCCACATTTTCCTGTCTTGACCTGTTTCATTAATAGTGTATATAAGGCAGTATCAAAATCTAAGATTATAAAACATATTAATCTACTAAAAGTCGAAGGCTCGTACAAAGAATTAAGTCATTATTTAGAAGAAGTGTCAAGTAGACTCTGTCGTAATAGTCAAGACGTCATCTACGGTGATAGCAATATTAGAGTTTCTGTTGATGAAAATACAATAATAAAATTATTTGGTGAGAGCCTTGATAAGGTAGCTAACATCAGGGATGTATACCCCACAATGCATTGTGACAGTTTCGAGCAGATAAAGACAAAATACCAATTGAAGAGTCTAAGATCCCTTTCAAATAAGAAAGGTTTTGATGTAATGCTGGCCACGATTTTAGAACACCTCCGACAGGACATATCCAAAGATAACAGAGAATAGCTGATTTATTGTACATAGATTCATTCTCTGTCTGTGACTACTGTGCTGGGAAAATGTTGAAAAGTTAGGAGAATGTCCGATCAGTATTAAATAATCTTCATATCGACTGTACACCGGAATGCATAAAGTGTTTAAATAATTTTGAAATGGCAATGATTCGATTTGTAATGCCTTGTCTTACGATCGTCAGATTGGGGCAAGTAACTGCATTGAAGATACCTAGAACAGAACTTGTTGACGCTCTTAAGGGTAGAATAGTATATCTACCTATTGATGTGCAATCAAATGCAGATATTCAGCCTGAAAAACTTCTTAACATTGATAGTTTTGTAGTCATTGTCAATGGTCAGCCTACTTACAACAAGAATGCTTGGACTGCACTAATAGATCTGAGAAAATTCCATGAAGCTCTGTTGTGGTTAAGAGAGAACAACAGTCTCTATAAAACAATACGTGCATACACCCAAGAAGATTTAAATAAAATACTTTAAACGCGTCTTGCCGGAAAAGCGGTTGGTGTGGATAATTTACCTGAAGTAGCGGAAGCTGCAATCCTTCAGATACTGACAGAAAGCGCAAAATCTACATTGGTTGAACATTTTTCTGTCTAGCCTCTTAATTCAGCGGTTCCAAAAGACTTCATAGAAGACTTTAAGCACATGAAAGATCTTGATACTGACCAATTTCAAATCAAGAAACTAAAAGGTGAAAGCGAAGACTATTTTCAGGAAGATCTTGATCTAAAAATGTTTCCAAATCTTTTCCCAAAAGGCAAATATGGCTTGCGTGACGAGGCAAGACCTTTTCGGATTAGGAATGTAGAATATTTTAAATCCGGGTTGCAGCGGTAGCTAGCATCCGGGTTGCAGCGGTAGCTAGCAACCTAGTAAGAGACGATCGCGTCCAATGTTAAGAAATATAAAAACCCATAGTTCCTAAAAAAGGAGTCAGATCAAAACAAAAAGTACACCATTAGAACTGCCTTGTCCGAAACCCCTGTATAGTCAACTTTCTGCCCCCTGGTTTGAACAGCAAGGGAAATATATTGGCTTGAAAATCAAGAAAAGTCGCAGCTACTACAACATTCTGCCTAAATGGGATTTTTTTTTCTTTTGTATCCAGAGATAGCTTGGCACTGGAACATCGTAGATAGTTGTTCAATGGCTCATTTTAAAGGATATTAATTGGGTTAAAAATCTATAGTAACTAAAATAAATTATTTCTAAAAGAGAATAAATTTTTCCACCAAAAACTGCATTTCTGATGTCTTTTCACACTGCAGTCTTTCAAACATAATCGTATACCAGCGGTAAGATTTGAACCCACGCCTCCGAAGAGACTGGTGGCTAACACCAGTGCCTTGGACCACTCGGCCACGCTGCCTCTCATAAATAAATATATATGTGAATTTGGGTTGCAGAAGTATTTAGCAACCTAGTAAGAGACGATCAGTCCAATGCTAAGAAATATAAAAACCCAAAACTCCTAAAAATTGAGTCAGATCAAAACAAAAGTACATCATTAGAACCACCTTGTCTGAAACCCTACTAGATAAATAATGAATGTCATCATAGTTTTATATTAGAGCTATGACGTGAATAAAAAAACACAAAATTATATTGTTGTTTCTGAGGACGTCAAGAAATAATAATACCATTGCGCCATTGCGTCATGAAATAAAATCAATACGCCGTGACGTCATAATTACTATATAAGAAACGTCAATACTTTAAATGATCTCATTCATTAATAAATAATGGTTAGATCAAAGCAAGCTACACGCAAGTTAAAAAATCAGTACTACAAAAAAAAAAACAGAGATAGTAACTTGAAAAGAAAAAAGCAAAGGTATTCAACCGACCAAGCGTATCGAGAAGTAATAATTGAGAGAGAAAAACAAAACAGCAAGATTTGTTATCACAATGATGAAGATTTTAGAAATGCGAAAATTGAGACAGCCAAACAAAACATCAAGGAGCGTTATCAAAATTATAAACTTTATAGAGAAGCAAAAATTGAGCAGGCTAGACAAAAGATCAAGGAGCGTTATCACAATAATGAAGATTACCGAAAAATATATAAGAAATAAGTTGCTACCAGAGTAATGGGTAGATACTGGGGTGACGAAAGCCATAATGAAAAAATTAAATTCTCTGCGAGGTTGTACCGAAGAACGCATAAGGACAAAGGGAAAAATTACATTCAGAAATACAAGAAGATGGCAAAAATGCAGGCTGATCTTTGTAAATTGAGAAACATTTTACGCATGTATTACCAGGATCACGAAAAGTATTCAAAATTACAGATTAAAATTCTCTTTGAAAGAGCGGATGCTGTTGTAAAGTCGGCTAGAAATGCTTTGGCAAAGCTTCATAGAAATATCCAAAAGAAATGTTGTCAGTTTAATGAAAAGCTTCCAAGGTATGGATTGGCAACTGCGGTACAGTTTATAGATGCAATGGAAAATGTTCGACAACACAGTGAATATACGTATGCGTACTTCTTAGAAAATTCGTATATTAATTTTGGAAGTATCAATTGCAGTTTATGTAGCTTCAATAAAAATATATATACAAGCATACCTATCAACAGCGAAGGAAAAGCAATGTTTTTCAATTATGGCGAAAACGAGCCTGTTAGGGTTATTAGTATATGTATTTGTAAGACTAATGGTTTAGAACAAATTCCTAGAACACCGACTCAATAAAAAAGTATTTCTAACTGTGTTTTTAACAGTTCTTTTAGTTCTACTGAATATTTGGCAAAAAATGCTCTGTGTAGTAGAACAAAATGTCCTGGAAAGTACGAGACAACTATTGAAAAATGCTCTGAAACTAGATCTGACAAGGAAATTATGATGGCTGAAGTCACCTATAACAATCTGAGTAAACATTCAAAACCGAAAATTGGGCAGCAGGTTACTTGGCAATGTCACCCTGATATATGCAAGCTCTATCCGACGGATATTGAATTATGTCAAATTCTTTTTGATATCCTTGAAAATAATATAGCATTAAAATTTTCAACTGACAAAGTGGTTAATTTCTACCTTGGTGGCTTGGATTATTGTGAAATCAATTACAGGGACAAAAGAAAGCATGGGCATTCGTTATACTGTAGCCCAAATGAGGGATGTCAGAGCTATTTGCGTTCTCTAAGGACACTAGCTCCACATTTTCCTGTCTTGACCTGTTTCATTAATAGCGTATGTAAGGCAGTATCAAAATCTAAGATTATACAACATATTAATCTACTAAAAGTCGAGGGCTCGTCCAAGGAATTAAGTCATTATTTAGAAGAAGTGCCAAGTAGACTCTGTCGTAATAGTCAAGACGTCATCTACGGTGATAGCAATATTACAATTTCTGTGTATGAAAATACAATAATAAAATTATTTGGTGAGAGCCTTGATAAGGTAGCTAACATCAGGGATGTATACCCCACAATGCATTGTGACAGTTGCGAGCAGATAAAGACAAAATACCAATTGAAGAGTCTAAGAACCCTTTCAAATAAGAAAGGTTTTGATGTAATGTTGGCCACGATTTTAGAACACCTCCAACAGGACATACCCAAACATGACAGAGAACAGCTAATTCATTGTACAGGTTGGAAAGAGGATGTCATAGATTCATTCTCTGTCTGTGATTTCTGTGCTGGGAAAATGTTGAAAAGTTAGGAGAATGTCCGATCCGTATTAAATAACCTTCATACCGGCTGTACACCGGAATGCATAAAGTGTTTAAATAATTTTGAAATGGCAATGATTCGATTTGTAATGCCTTGTCAAACGATCGTCGGATTAGGGCAAGTAACTGCATTGAAGAGACCTAGAACAGAACTTGTTGACGCTCTTAAGGGTAGAATAGTATATCTACCTGTTGATGTGCAAGCAAATGCAGATATTCAGCCTGAAAAACTTTTTAACATTGATAGTTTTGTAGTCATTGTCAATGGTCAGCCTGCTTACAACAAGAATGTTGGGACTTCACTAATAGATTTGAGAAAAGTCCATGAAGCACTGTGGTGGTTAAGAGAGAGCAACAGTCTCTATAAAACAATACGTGCATACACCCTAGAAGATTTAAATAAAATACTTGAAACGCGTCTTGCTGAAAAAGCGGATGGTGTTGATAATTTACCTGAAATACCGGAAGCTGCAATCCTTCAGAAATCCGGGTTGCAGCGGTAGCTAGCAACCTAGTAAGAGACGATCACCTCCAATGTTAAGAAATATAAAACCCCCCAACTCCTAAAAAAAGAGGCAGATCAAAACAAAAAGTACACCATTAGAACCGCCTTGTCCGAATCCTCTATAAAGGAAACTTACCGCCCTTTGGCTTGAATAACAAAGAAAATATATTGGCTTGAAAATCAAGAAAATATACTTTTACCACGTTATTCTCCACAAACGGGATATTTTTTTCTTTCCGCTTGATTTTTCTCCTCAGCTAGCTGGGCACTGGAAAATCATAGAGAGCTGTATAATAGCTCATTTTAAAGGAAATTGCAACATCTAGTCACTTTTGTATTTAAAAATAAAATACTTTTTAAAGTAGAATCAATTTTGTCAAAAAATTTTTATTTTTGATGTATTTTCATACTGCAGTCTTTTCAAAGATATTTGAATTTTGAAGCAATAAAACAGTTCATGGTAATGAACTCTATAGTAATTAATGTAATATGATTTATGTACAAAAATCAAATATCTTTGAAAAGACTGCAGTGTGAAAAGACATCGAAAATGCAGTTTTTGGTGGAAAAATTTATTCTCTTTTAGAAATAATTTATTTTAGTTACTATAGATTTTTAACCCAATTAATTTCCTTTAAAATGAGCTATTGAACAACCCTCTACGATGTTCCAGTGCCAAGCTATCTCTGGAAACAAAGAAAAGAGAGAGAAAAAAAGAAAAAAATATCCCGTTTAGGCAGAATGTTGTAATAGCTGCCACTTTTCTTGATTTTCAAGCCAATATATTTCCCTTGCTGTTCAAGCCAAGAGACAGAAAGTTTCCTATACAAGGGTTTCGGACAAGGCGGTTCTAATGGTGTACTTTTTGTTTTGATCTGACTCCTTTGTTAGGAACTATGGGTTTTTATATTTCTTAACATTGGACGTGATCGTCTCTTACTAGGTTGCTAGCTACCGCTGCAACCCGGAGGTTGCTAGCTACCGCTGCAACCCGGATAATAGCTACTTGTCTCAATAGTAACCGAAACTCCTGGAACCAAAATTTTCTTTTTTGGCTTAATCGCTAAAATTATTATGTAAACTGCAAAAATATTTATGATGCCTAATCAGTAATAGTAATTTTTTAACTTAAACAACAAAAATATATGAAAATTCTAAAATTAGTTTTGCTTTTTTTCTCCTGGAAGAAAATTTTTTTTCATCTCACTTCAAATTTATTATTGTATCCTGGAACCAAACTTTTTTTGGTTTGTAACCCGTAAAGTACATATCTCCATATTATTGTCTCATAATTGCAATTATTTTAGTTTTCAGTCCAGAATCGCTAAACTTATTATGTAAACTGCAAAAATATCTATGGTGTCTAAACAATAATAATAATTTAGTAATTCAAACAAGATAAATACCTGAAAATTTTAAAATTAGTTTTGTTTTATGCTAGGTTTTAGATACTCGACACGGGATTTTGTGTACTTAATAATTTTAAACCTTGAAAAAATATGGTCTCACGCGAGTGGAAAAAAAGAAAGAATAACCAAAAAAAATATCAAAATAGAGCAATCCAAATTTCTACTAATAGAAAACTTTACTACATAAAAAATAAAGCTAACATCCTGAAATATCCGAAAAGTTTATTTAAAAGAGATAAAAATGCCACCGAACGCAATAAAGCTCGAGAACGCGTAAGGATTGCTACTAAGATGTCTTGTGATCCAGGATTTAAGAAAATGAAATATGACAGAGGAAAACAGAGGTATCTTACGGATCAGGGGTATCGAGAAGGAAAAATTGAGACAGCCAAACAAAAGAGCAAGGAACGGTATGATAACGATATAGATTATCGAAACGAACATAAGAAAAAAGTTGCTACCAGAATAATGGGTAGATACTGGCGTGACAAAAGCTATAATGAAAAAATTAAATTCTCTGCGAGGTTGTACCGAAGAACGCATAAGGACAAAGGGAAAAATTACATTCAGAAATACAAGAAGATGGCAAAAATGCAGGCTGATCTTTGTAAATTGAGAAACATTTTACGCATGTTTTATCGGGATCACGAAAAGTATTCAAAATTACAGATTAAAATTCTCTTTGAAAGAGCGGATGCTGTTGAAAAGTCGGCTAGAAATGCTTTGGCAAAGCTTCATAGCAATATTCAAAAGAAATGTTGTCAGTTTAACGAAAAGCTTCCAAGGTATGGATTGGCAACTGCGGAACAGTTTATAGATGCAATGGAAAATGTTCGACAACACAGTGAATATACGGAGGCGTACTTCTTAGAAAATTCGTATATTAATTTTGGAAGGAGCAATTGCAGTTTATGTAGCAGCAATAAAAATATATATACAAGCATACCTATCAACAGCGAAGGAAAAGCAATGTTTTTCAATTATGGCGAAAACGAGCCTGTTAGGATTATTAGTAAATGTGTTTGTAAGACTAATGATTTAGAACAAATTCCTGGAACACCGACTCAAGAAAAAAGCATTTCTAACAGTGTTTTAAACAGTTCTTTTAGTTCTACTGAATATTTGGCAAAAAATTCTCTGTTTAGTAGAACAAACTGTCCTGAAAAGTACGAGACAACTATTGAAAAATGCTTTAAAACTAGATCTGACAAAGAAATTATGATGGCTGAAGTCACCTATAACAATCTGAGTAAACATTCAAAACCAAAAATTGGGCAGCAGGTTACTTGGTAATGTCACCCAGATATCTGCAAGCTCTATCCGACGGATATTGAATTATGTCAAATTCTTTTTGATATCCTTGAAAATAATATAGCATTAAAATTTTCAACTGACAAAGTGGTTAATTTCTACCTTGGCGGCTTGGATTATTGTGAAATCAATTACAGGGACACAAGAAAGCATGGGCATTCGTTATACTGTAGCCCAAATGAGGGATGTCAGAGCTATTTGCGTTCTCTAAGGGCACTAGCTCCACATTTTCCTGTCTTGAACTGTTTCATTAATAGCGTATATAAGGCAGTATCAAAATGTAAGATTATACAACATATTAATCTACTAAAAGTCGAGGGCTCGTACAAGGAACTAAGTCATTATATAAAAGAAGTGTCAAGTAGACTCTGTCGTAATAATAGTCAAGACTTCATTTACGGTGATAGCAATATTAGAGTTTCTGTGGATGAAAATACAATAATAAAATTATTTGGTGAGAGCCTTGATAAGGTAGCTAACATCAGGGATGTATACCCCACAATTCATTGTGACAGTTGTGAGCAGATAAAGACAAAATATCAATTGAAGAGTCTAAGATCCCTTTCAAATAAGAAAGGTTTTGATGTAATGATGGCCACGATTTTAGAACACCTACAACAGGACATACCCAAAGATGACAGAGAACAACTAATTCAATGTACAGGTTGGAAAGATGGTGTCATAGATTCATTCTCTGTCTGTGATTACTGTGCAGAGAAAATGTTGAAAAGTCAGGAGAATGTCCGATCAGTATTAAATAACCTTCATATAGACTGTACACCGGAATGTATAAAGTGTTTAAATAATTTTGAAATGGCAATGATTCGATTTGTAATGCCTTGTCTTGCGATCGTCAGATTAGGGCAAGTAACTGCATTGAAGAGACCTAGAACAGAACTTGTTGACGCTCTTGAGGGGAGAATAGTATATCTACCTGTTGATGTGCAAGCAAATGTAGATATTCAGCCTGAAAAACTTGTTAACATTAATAGTTTTGTAATCATTGTCAATGGCCAGCCTGCTTAAAACAAGAATGTTTAGACTGCACTAATAGATTTGAGAAAAGTCCATGAAGCACTGTTGTGGTTAAGAGAGAACAACAGTCTCTATAAAACAATACATGCATACACCCTAGATGATTTAAATAAAATACTTGAAGCACGTCTTGCTGAAAAAGCGGTTGGTGTTGATAATTTTATAATAAAGAACGACCTCTTTCCTATACTAAATTTTATAGGCCACTTAACTATAGTATAGGCTAGTACAGTTATTATATTTATCCAATTTCAAGAAATATAAAAACCCCTAACTCCTAAGAAAAGAGTCAGATCAAAACGAAAATTACACCATTAGAACCACCTTGTCTGAAACTTCCCTATAGTTAACTTTCTGTCCCTTGGCTTGAATAACAAAGAAAATATATTGGCTTGAAAATCAAGAAAAATGGCAGCTACTACAACATTCTGCCTAAACGGGATATTTTTTTCTTTCCGCTTGATTTTCCTCCTCAACTAGCTGGGCACTGTAAAATCATAGAGAGCTGTATAATAGCTCATTTTAAAGGAAATTGCAACATCTAGTCACTTTTGTAATTAAAAGTAAAATACTTTTTAAAGTAGAATCAATTTTGTCAAAAAAATTGCATTTTTGATGTATTTTCATACTGCAGTCTTTTGAAAGATATTTGAATTTTGAAGCAATCAAACAGTTCATGGTAATGAAATCTATAGTAATAATAGCTACTTGTCTCAATAGTAACCGACACTCTAAAGAACAAAATTTTGATTGTCTCAATAATAACCGAAACTCTAAAGAACGAAATTTTGGTACCAAGAGATACATCAAAGCAAACAGTTCGTGATAACGAACTATATGTTGTATAGTAAGAGCGACTCGTCTCAATAGTAAAACTTGCTACATCTAGTTCCTTCTGTAATTAAAGATAAAATATTTTTTGATAGTTCCGGTTTGCAGCGGTAGCTAGAAACCTAATTAAAAGAGATCATTCGAAGAACATACCATTGTGTATATTAAAGTTAGTTAGCTGCTCGATTCCTTGAAGAAAAAATCTTCTTTGGCAAATGGAACTAAAATAATTCCCGACAATTTAAAATAATATAATATTATTTAGCTGCAAAGTCCAAAAATATTTATGGTGTCTGACCAATAATTTCCATTATCTAATTCAAACCAGAAAAAAACCTGAAAATTTAAAAATTAGTTTGGTTTTCCTTTTGCTTCAATTGACTCGCTACACCATTTTATACGCCATTAATTTTATATCATCTTAGTTCAAATTTTTTTGGCTTAACCCGTAAAATACGTATCTCTGTATTGTTCTCCTATATTTCCAATGAGAAATATTCATTTTTTTTTATTTTAGTTTTGAGTTCAGAATCTCATAAGTTATTATGTAAACTGCAAAAATATTTATTATGTCTAACCAATAATACTGATTTTTTAATTCAAACTAGAGCAATACCTGACAATTTTTGAATTAGTTTTGTTTTTTGTCTCCTGGAACCAAAATTTTCTTTTTTGGCTTAATTGCTAAAGTTATTATGTAAACTGCAAAAATAATTATGATGTCTAACCAGTAATTGTAATTTCTTAATTTAAACAACAAAAATACATGAAAATTTTATAATTAGTGTTACTTTTTGTCTCCTGGAACCAAAATTTTTTTCATCTAAGTTCAAAGTAATTATTGTATCCTGGAACCAAACTTTTTTTGGTTTGTAACCTGTAAAGTACGTATCTCCATATTATTGTCTTATAATTGCAATTATTTTAGTTTTCAGTCCAGAATCGCTAAACTTATTTTACATATTAAGGAAACTTATCACTCTTTGGCTTGAATAACAAAGAAAATATATTGGCTTGAAAATCAAGAAAATTGACTTTAACCAAGTTATTCTCCACAAACGGGATATTTTTTTCTTTTTTTACAATAAAAATGAAACATAAATAGGGATTATGTAATTTCCATCAGTATCATGGCTGTAGAGACGGCTAATACCTAGTAAAGAACAAACCATTACAGCAAAGAACGTTTCATGTTAAAGATTGATCAATGATGCCATAATCATAGTTTGTAGCCAGGTCATGTCTTACTATTCCAATCAAGAAAAAGCCATAGGCTTTTTTCTGTTTGTAATTTCACATCATCCGGGTTGCAGCGGTACCTAACAACCTAGTAAGAGACGATTACGTCTAATGTTAAGATATATAAAAACCCATAACTCCAAAAAAAAAGTCAGATCAAAACAAAAAGTACACCATTAGAACCACCATATCTGAGACCCCTGTATAGGAAACTTTCTGTCATATGGTTTGAACAGCAAGAGAAATATATTGGCATGAAAATTAAGAAAATTTTTTTAACCACATTATTCTCCACAAACGGCATCATTTTTTCTTTCTTCTTATTTTCCACAGATAGCTTGGTACTGGAACATCGTAGATAGTTGTTCCATGGCTCATTTTAAGGGAAATCTCTAGATCTAGTGCCATTTGTACTTATTATTTTTTAAATAAAATCAATTTTTTGCGAAAATCTTAATTTTTTATGTACAATATTGATCAATGACACCATAGTCGTTGGATGTATAGTCCGGGTTGCAGCGGTAGCTAGCAATCCGGGTTGCAGCGGTAGCTAGCAACCTAGTAAGAGACGATCACGTCCAATGTTAAGAAATATAAAAACCCATAGTTCCTAACAAAGGAGTCAGATCAAAACAAAAAGTACACCATTAGAACCGCCTTGTCTGAAACCCCTGTATAGGAAACTTTGTGTCCCTTGGCTTGAACAGCAAGGGAAATATATTGGCTTGAAAATCAAGAAAATTGACTTTAACCACGTTATTCTCCCCAAACGGGATATTTTTTTCTCTTTTCTTTTTTTCTTTTCCACAGATAGCTTGGCACTGGAACATCGTAGAGGGTTGTTCAATAGCTCATTTTAAAGGAAATTAATTGGGTTAAAAACCTTTTGTAACTAAAATAAATTATTTCTAAAAGAGAATAAATTTTTCCACCAAAAACTGCATTTTCGATGTCTTTTCACACTGCAGTCTTTCAAACATAATCGTATACCAGCGGTAAGATTTGAACCCACGCCTCCGAAGAGACTGGTGGCTAACACCAGTGCCTTGGACCACTCGGCCAGGCTGCCTCTCATAAATAAATATATATGTGAATTTGGGTTGCAGCAGTAGCTAGCAACCTAGTAAGAGACGATCAGTCCAATGCTAAGGAATATAACAAAACTCCTAAAAATAGAGTCAGATCAAAACAAAAGTACATCATTAGAATTACCTTGTCTGAAACCCTACTAGATAAATAATGAATGTCATCATAGTTTTATATTAGAGTTTACAGTAAAGAACGATCGCTCATGCATAGTAACTGATATATGGTGGTTCCAGGGGTAGTTACTTGTGGTTCGTCTCTTACTATTTCAAAGAAGAAAAAGCCGTGGGCTTTTTCTTGTTTGTAATGATAAAGCATAAAACGAATTCCAAGTTGTAACTGACGTCATCCTGGTTGTTATAGTAAAGAACGAACTCTTGCCCTTAGTTACCTACTATGTAATCTATCTTTTTTTTCTTCTTTTCCAGAGATAGCTTTGCACTGGAACATCGTAGAGAGTTGTTCAATGGCTCATTTTAAAGGAAATTAATTGGGTTAAAAACCTTTTGTAACTATCCGGGTTGCAGCGGTAGCTAGCAACCTAGTAAGAGACGATCACGTCCAATGTTAAGAAATATAAAAACCCATAGTTCTTAACAAAAGAGTCAGATCAAAACAAAAAGTACACCATTAGAACCACCTTGTCCAAAACCCCTGTATAGGAAACTTTCTGTCCCTTGGCTTGAACAGCAAGGGAAATATATTGGCTTGAAAATCAAGAAAATTGACTTTAACCACGTTATTCTCCCCAAACGGGATATTATTTTCTTTACCATTAGAACCATTAGAACCATTAGGCTTGAAAATCAAGAAAATTGACTTTTACCACGTTATTCTCCACAAACGGGATATTTTTTTCTTTCCGCTTGATTTTCCTCCTCAGCTAGCTGGGCACTGGAAAATCATAGAGAGCTATATAATAGCTCATTTTAAAGGAAATTGCAACATCTAGTGCCTTTTGTAATTAAAAATAATATACTTTTTAAAGTAGAATCAATTTTGTCCAAAAAATTACATTTTGATGTATTTTCATACTGCAGTCTTTTCAAAGATATTTGAATTTTATAATAAAGAACGAACTCTTGCCTATAATAACTTGCACAGACAACTTAACTATGGTTCAGATTACAGTATTTATATTATGACAAAGCAAAAGATATGAGAAAAAACTGCAAAACTTTGTAAACTGCAAAAATATTTAGGATGTTTTAGTAACAATTTCACTTTTCGAAAAGAAACTAGATACATTCCTAACAATGTTTAAATGAGTTTTATTTTATCTTAATGTTTAAACAACTTGATACAACAGCATTATTGTTAAATACCAAAATTATTTGTATTTACCAGTTTTATGGCTTTAGCTGATCTGGGTTGCAGCGGTATCCGGGTTGCAGCGGTAGCTAGCAACCTAGTAAGAGACGATCACGTCCAATGTTAAGAAATATAAAAACCAATAGTTCCTAACAATCCGGGTTGCAGCGGTAGCTAGCAACCTAGTAAGAGACGATCACGTCCAATGTTAAGAAATATAATAACCCATAATTCCTAAAAAAGGCGTCAGATCAAAACAAAAAGTACACCATTAGAACCGCCTTGTCCGAAACCATTATATAGGAAACTTTCTTTCCCTTGGCTTGAACAGCAAGGGAAATATATTGTCTTTAATATCAAGAAACTTGACTTTAACCACGTTATTCTCCCCAAACGGGATATTTTTTTCTTTTTTTTTCTTTTTTTTTTCTTTTTTTGTATCCAGAGATAGCTTGGCACTGGAACATCGTAGAGGGTTGTTCAATAGCTCATTTTAAAGGAAATTAATTGGGTTAAAAATCTATAGTAACTAAAATAAATTATTTCTAAAAGAGAATAAATTTTTCCAATAAAAACTGTATTTTTGTACAATAAAGAACGACACCTAGCCCATGTTAACTGAAATTACATTAAAAGACGATCATTGGAATGACATACCACTGCATATATTAGACTTAGTGCGCTGCTTCATTGCTTGAGGTTCGTTTCTGACTATTTCAAAGAAGAAAAAGCCGTAGGCTGTTTCATGTTTGTACTCATAGGCAGCGCGCGACCCCTTGGCTTGAACAGCAAGAGACATATATTGGCTTGATCCGGGTTGCAGCGGTAGCTAGCAATCTAGTAAGAGACGATCACCTCCAATGTTAAGAAATATAAAACCCGCCAACTCCTAAAAAAAGAGTCAGATCAAAACAAAAAGTACACCATTAGAACCGCCTTGTCCCAAACCTCTATAAAGGAAACTTACCGCCCTTTGGCTTGAATAAAAAAAAATATAGTTGCTTGAAAATCAAGAAAATTGACTTTTACCACGTTATTCTCCACAAACGGGATATTTTTTTCTTTCTTTTCCACAGATAGCTTGGCACTGGAACATCGTAGAGAGTTGTTCAATGGCTCATTTTAAAGGAAATCTCTAGATCTAGCGCTATTTGTACTTAATTTTTTTTTTTTAATTAATTTTTTTTACGAAAAACTTAATTTTTTATATACAATATTAAACAATGACGTCATAGTCTTTGGATGTAGTGAGTACATAAAGTCTGGATCATCGAATTAAAGCTGAAACTAAGTAAAGAACAATTATGCCTCCATATATTCACAGTGATCTATAAAATTTCCCATTACATCTATAAACTGTTCCACAGTTGCCGGTTCATACCTTGGAAGCTTTTCACTAAACATGCAACATTTCTTTTGGATATTACTATGAAGTTTTGCGAAAGCATCTCTAGCTGACTTTTCAACAAAATCCATTCTTTCAGAGATAATTTTAATCTTTAATTTTGAATATTTTTCGTAATCCCGGTAAAAAATTCGTAAAATTTTTCTAAATTTACTAAGATCAGTCAGCATTGTTGCCATGTTTTTGGACTTCTGAATATAATTTTTAATTTTGCCCTTATGCGTTCTTTGCAGCTTTTGTAAACTGCAAAATATCCATGGTATCCGAGCAATAGTTTGAATATTTCAATTCAAGCTAGAAAAATACCTGAAAATGTTAAAATTAGTTTTATTTTTAGTTAGGTTCTAACTACCCGATGTGGAATTTACTATGTATTTTCAGACCAAAAAATTCATTTTTTTAATATATTTCATTTTTCAGTTTAGAAAGAACGACCCTTAACCCATGTTAATTGATCCGGGTTGCTGTCCGGGTTGCAGCGGTAGCTAGCAACCTAGTAAGAGACGATCACGTCCAATGTTAAGAAAAATAAAAACCCATAGTTCCTAACAAAGGAGTCAGATCAAAACAAAAAGTACACCATTAGAACCGCCTTGTCCGAAACCCCTGTATAGGAAACTTTCTGTCCCTTGGCTTGAACAGCAAGGGAAATATATTGGCTTGAAAATCAAGAAAATTGACTTTAACCACGTTATTCTCCCCAAACGGGATATTTTTTTCTCTTTTCTTTTTTTTTGTATCCAGAGATAGCTTGGCACTGGAACATCGTAAAGGGTTGTTCAATAGCTCATTTTAAAGGAAATTAATTGGGTTAAAAATCTATAGTAACTAAAATAAATTATTTATAAAAGAGAATAAATTTTTCCACCAAAAACTGCATTTTCGATGTCTTTTCACACTGCAGTCTTTCAAACATAATCGTATACCAGCGGTAAGATTTGAACCGACGCCTCCGAAGAGACTGGTGGCTAACACCAGTGCCTTGGACCACTCGGCCAGGCTGCCTCTCATAAATAAATATATATGTGAATTTGGGTTTCCGCAGTAGCTAGCAACCTAGCAAGAGACGATCAGTCCAATGCTAATTATCCGGGTTGCAGCGGTAGCTAGCAACCTAGTAAGAGACGATCACGTCCAATGTTAAGAAATATAAAAACCCATAGTTCCTAACAGAGGAGTCAGATCAAAACAAAAAGTACACCATTAGAACCGCCTTGTCCGAAACCCCTGTATAGGAAACTTTCTGTCCCTTGGCTTGAATAGCAAGGGAAATATATTGGCTTGAAAATCAAGAAAAGTGGCAGCTACTACAACATTCTGCCTAAACGGGATATTTTTTTCTTTTTTTCTTTTTTTCTTTTCCACAGATAGCTTGGCACTGGAACATCGTAGAGGGTTGTTCAATAGCTCATTTTAAAGGAAATTAATTGGGTTAAAAATCTATAGTAACTAAAATAAATTATTTCTAAAAGAGAATAAATTTTTCCACCAAAAACTGCATTTTTGATGTCTTTTCACACTGCAGTCTTTCAAACATAATCGTATACCAGCGGTAAGATTTTTATATTAAAGAACAAACTGTAGTCCATAGTAACTGAAGTATTATAGAACTTCACATAAGTATTCCAAAATCAGGGTTGCAGCGGTAGAATCTGGGTTGCAGCGGTAGCTAGCAACCTAGTAAGAGACGATCACGTCCAATGTTAAGAAATATAAAAGCCCATAGTTCCTAACAAAGGAGTCAGATCAAAACAAAAAGTACACCATTAGAACCGCCTTGTCTGAAACCCCTGTATAGGAAACTTTCTGTCCCTTGGCTTGAACAGCAAGGGAAATATATTGTCTTGAAAATCAAGAAAATTGACTTGAACCACGTTATTCTCCACAAACGGGATATTTTTTTTTTTTTTTTTTTTTTCTTTTTTTGTATCCAGAGATATCTTGGCACTGGAACATGGTAGAGGGTTGTTCAATAGCTCATTTTAAAGGAAATTAATTGGGTTAAAAATCTATAGTAAATAAAATTAATTATTTCTAAAAGAGAATAAATTTTTCCACCAAAAACTGCATTTTTGATGTCTTTTCACACTGTTATAACGAACTCTTCCCTATACTAACTTGCATAGGCAACTTCACTATAGTGAAGATTACAGTATTTATATTATACATCATTATAAATTATAAAAGGTTCTAATGTTCGAAGATTATAGAGTTAAAAATTTTCCCACACCGGGAATCGAACCCGGTTCTCCTAAGTGAAAGTTAACTATCCTAGCCACTAGACCAAATGGGACCATAAAGAAGTATGATTTAAGAACCATATGCATATTATTATTTCACCATACCAATTATAATAAGGCCAATACAAAATCGTCGAATTGCAACCTTACTTTTGACACATCAGTTAAATCTTCATCAGACTTAAAAACTGTTTTGCTAGTTTTGCAGTAAAGAATCCGGGTTGCAGCGGTAGCTAGCAACCTAGTAAGAGACGATCACGTCCAATGTTAAGAAATATAAAAATTACATTAAAAGACGATCACTGAAATAACAAACCATTCCATACCTTGGACTTAGTTAGCTACTTGATGGTTTGAGTTTCGTCTCTTACTATTTAAAAGAGGAAAAAGCCGTAGGCTTTTTCCTGTTTGTATTTATAGTTAAAAAACAAACTCAAGTCCAAAGAAACTGAACACTGTGGTTCATTCATATTATCTTCATTATTTTAGCTAGAATGTAATTATAATAAAGAACGACTTTTTGCCTATACTAAATTTTATACGCCACTTAATTATAGTATAGGTTAGTAATTCCACAGATAGCTTGGCACTGGAACATCGTAGAGAGTTGTTTAATGGCTCATTTTAAAGAAAATTAATGGGGTTAAAAAAAATTTGTAATTTTATAATAAGGAACGAACTCTTGCCTATACTATCTTGTGTAGGCAACTTAACTACAGCATAGGCTTGTACATTTATATTTAAATTATATTTAAGGTTAATATATTAAAATTTTCCATTAAAAGACGATCATTGGAATAAAAACCCATTACATACATTTGATTTAGTTAGCTGCTTATCCGGGTTGCAGCGGTAGCTAGCAACCTAGTAAGAGACGATCACGTCCTATGTTAAGAAATATAAAACCCCCTAACTCCTAAAAAAAGAATCAGATCAAAACAAAAAGTACACCATTAGAACCGACTTGTCCAAAAACCCTATAAAGGAAACTTACCGCCCTTTGGATGGAATAACAAAGAAAATATATTGGCTTGAAAATCCATAAAATTGACTTGACCCACGTTATTCTCCACAAAAGGGATATTTTTTTCTTTCCGCTTTTTCTTTCTCCTCAGCTATCTGGGCACTGGAAAATCATAGAGAGCTGTATAATAGCTCATTTTAAAGGAAATTGCTACATCTAGTGCCTTTTGTAATTAAAAATAAAATACTTTTTAAAGTAGAATCAATTTTGTCAAAAAATTGCATTTTTTATGTATTTTCATACTGCAGTCTTTTTAAAGATATTTGAATTTTGAAGCAATCAAACAGTTCATGGTAATGAACTCTATAGTAATAATAGCTACATGTCTCAATAGTAACTGAAACTCTAAAGAACGAAATTTTGATACCAATAGATACATCAATTTACAGTAAGAACGATCTCTCGCCCATAGTAACTGATATACGGTGGTTCCAAGGATAGCTACAAGCTATCCAGATTGTAGTGGTATCCAGGTTGCAGCGGCAGCTGTAACATGGAGTCTCTTTGCTTAACAACAAAGTAAATATGTCGGCTTTATAATAAAGATCGACCTCTTCCCTATACTAACTTGCATAGGCAACTTCACTATAGTTAAGATTACAGTATTGATATTATACATCCTTATAAATTATAAAAGGTTTAAATGTTCGAAGATTATAGAGTTAAAAAATTTCCCACACCGGGAATCGAACCCGGGCCTATTAAGTGAAAGTTAACTATTCTAGCCACTAGACCATATGGACACTAAAGAAGTATGATTTAAGAGCCATATGCATATTATTATTTCACCATACCAATTATAATAAGGCCAAAACAAAATCGTCGACTTGCAACCTTACTTTTGACACTTTAGTTAAATCTTCATCAGATATCATATAAGAACTGGAGAGGTGTCACACTCCAGACAGTCGGAAGTACGATCACGTCCAATGTTTACTTAGTAGGATTCAGACTCAAGTGGTACAATAAAGAACGACACTTAGCCCATGTTAACTGAAACATAAATAGGGATTATGTAATTTCCATCAGTATCATGGTTGCAGAGGTGTCCGAAACCAAGTAAAGAACAAACCATTATAGTAAAGAACATTTCATGTTAAAGATTAATCATTGATGCCATAATCATAGTTTGTAGCCAGGTCGTCTCTTACTATTCCAAAGAAGAAAAAGCCGTAGGATTTTTCCTGTTTGTAATCATATAGTAAAGAATGATATGATGCCTATGGTTTAATAAACGGTTATATAAATTACAGTAAAGAACGATCTCTTGCCCATAGTAACTGATATACGCTGGTTCCAGGGGTAGTCCGGGTTGCAGCGGTAGCTAGCAATCTGGGTTGCAGCGGTAGCTAGCAACCTAGTAAGAGACGATCAAAAGTAACCCATAACTCCTGAAAAAACAGTCAGGTCAAAACAAGAACTACACTATTAGAACCGCCTTGTCCAAAACTACTATATAGCAAACTTACCGTTCTTTGGCTTGAATAACAAAGTCCGGGTTGCAGCGGTAGCTAGCAACCTAGTAAGAGACGATCACGTCCAATGTTAAGAAATATAAAAACCCATAGTTTCTAACAAAGAAATCAGATCAAAACAAAAAGTACACCATTAGAACCGCCTTGTCCGAAACCCCTGTATAGGAAACTTTCTGTCCCTTGACTTGAACAGCAAGGGAAATATATTGGCTTGAAATATAATAAAGAACGACCTCTTGCCTACACTAAATTTTATACGCCACTTAATTATAGTATAGGTTAGTAATTCAACAGATAGCATGGCACTGTAACATCGTAGAGAGTTGTTCAATGGCTCATTTTAAAGGAAATTAATGGGGTGAAAAACCTTTTGTAATTAACACAAATTATTTTAAGAAAAAGCCGTAGGCTTTTTCCTGTTTGTAATTTTTATTATAATAATCCGGGTTGCAGCGGTAGCTAGCAACCTAGTAAGAGACGTCACGTCCAATGTTAAGAAATATAAAACCCCCTAACTCCTAAAAAAAAGAGTCAGATCAAACCAAAATGTACACCATTAGTTACATTAAAGAACGAATTATATTAAAACATGATCACTAAAAGAACAAACCATTGCATACATTGGACTTAGTTAGCTGCCTGATTCTTTGAGAGTCGTCTCTTACTACTCCAAAGAAGAAAAAGCCGTAGGCTTTTTCCTGTTTGTAGTCAGGGTTTACATAATATGGGTTGTCAAACAGTTTATATTTTAGCAGGGGTAAACTGCAGATTCTCTTGACTGCATTTTTGATGTCTTTTCATACAATAAAGAAAGACACCTAGCCCATGTTAACTGTAACATAATTTACCTAAAGGATCAATTTAGCTTATTATAAGTCGGGAATTTGTAAGTTTCTTTAGATATAGCTGGAATTTTAAAGTAAAGAATGAATAGTAAAGCCTATAATAACTGCTGAATAATAGTTTGTTTATGATATTTTATAATCCAATCTGGGTTGCAGCGGTAGCTAGCAACTAAGTAAGAGATGATCACGTCCCCTAATAAAAATTACAGTAGCCCATAACTCCTGAAAATAGAATCAGATCAAGACAAGAAGTAAATTATTAGAACCGGCTTGTCTCTATATAGGAAACTTACCGTCTCTTTTCTTGTTTACAGTAAAGAACGATCACTCTCCCATACTAACTGAAATATCGTGGTTCCAGGTATAGTTATAAAAAGGACGAATATAGCTCATCATAAATGGTGTTTATCAATTATTCTGCTTGCAGCGGTAGCTAGCAACCTAGTCCGGGTTGCAGCGGTAGTACAATAAAGAGCGTCACCATGCCCATGTTAACTGACACGTAAATGGGGATTATGTAATTTCTAATAGTATCATAGCTGTAGAGATGGTTCAAAACTAGTAAAAAACAAATCCGAGTTGCAGAGGTAGCTAGCAACCTAGTAAGAGTTACAGTAAAGGTCATTTCATGTTAAAGATTGATCAACGATATCATAATCATAGTTTGTAGCCAGGTCGTCTCTTACTATTCGAATTAAGAAAAAGCTATAGGCTTTTTCCTGTTTGTAATTTAACATCAAACAAAGAAGGGATCAGATTAGACCAAGAATTACATTAAAAGACGATCGCTGGAATATCCGGGTTGAAGCGGTAGCTAGCAACCTAGTAAGAGACGATCACGTCCAATGTAAAGAAATATAAAAACCCATAGTTCCTAAAAAAGGAGTCAGATCAAAACAAAAAGTACACCATTAGAACCGCCTTGTCCGAAACCCCTGTATAGGAAACTTTCTGTCCCTTGGCTTGAACAGCAAGGGAAATATATTGGATTGAAAATCAAGAAAAGTGGCAGCTATTACAACATTCTGCCTAAACGGGATATTTTTTTCTTTTTTCCTCTTTTCTTTTGTATCCAGAGATAGCTTGGCACTGGAACATCGTAGAGGGTTGTTCAATAGCTCATTTTAAAGGAAATTAATTGGGTTAAAAATCTATAGTAACTAAAATAAATTATTTCTAAAATTACAATAAAGAACGAACTCTAACCTATAATACTTGCTGAAAGGTATTTATGGGTGTGTGGAGCAGTTATCCGGTTTGCAGAAGTATTTTTGTCAAAATTCAACTCTTGACAACTCTTTTTCTATGTTGTAATTTTGATAAGAAAATAAGAATTATGGAAATGTCAAAAGATTCAACCTCCACCAAATAAACATTAGGCTGAATGTCAGTGATATCATTTGAAATTCTCTTTAAAAATATTCTTGTGTAGATTCAATCAAGTTTTTAATGTTATGAATATGACGTAGCTAAAACGCAATTTTTGCTGTACAGATAGTGTTTCCTCTCAAGTGTAAGAACAAATAAATAGACCAAATTTAAAAGGTGCAAAACTATTTACTCTCTCTTTAAATAGTAGCAATTTTGTCTGAAGCCAAAAATGTAGCCGTACAAAAAATTTGAGCCAATTATGTGAAGTAATTCTAATGTATCTGGAAAACTTAACTAGCTTGAAGAGTGCTATTTGAAGGTCATAAATGTTTAAGATGAGTGATAGTTACTATAGTGTTAGAGATAACAACCGTCATAGTGAGATGCCGTCAGTGGCAAGCGAGATAGTTTCTGATGACGTTTCATGTTTAAAAAGTTGGGAGGACATGAATTTGAGGAAAAACCTGTTGCGTGGCATTTACAATAATGGCTTTGAATCACCAACGGAGTTTCAACAGAAAGGGATTATGCCGTGCATAGAAGGAAAGAATGTTATTTTGCAAGCAGAGTCTGGGACTGGAATAACTGCAACCTACGGGATCGCCACACTTCAAATTGTAGATCCGAGCAAAAAAGCATGTCAAGCAATCATTCTTGCTACAACACATGAACTAGCCCAACAAATTTGTAAAGTTATTACAAGTTTAAGCCAGTATGAGAAAATTGAATGTTGTGACTTCATAGGAGGTAGACCTATTAGGGAAGACGAAAGAATAATTCAAAATTTAGGGGTACAAGTTGCTGTTGGAACTCCTGGTCGAATACTTGCCCTTATTAAGTCTAAAAGGGAGGACGAAAAACCAATTTTGAATACAAAGGATGTAAAGCTTATTGTCATTGACGAAGCTGATGAGATGCTTTTTGTTGACAAAACCAATTTTGTTGACACGGTTAAAGAAATAGTTGGGGTCTTGGACAAAAACATTCAAGTAGTACTGTCATCAGCAACCAGGCCCACTAAAATGTTTGACATAACTGATAAGATATTGAGAAAGGATTTAACACCAGTTTATATTAAAAACTTTATATTAAAGGAGAAGCTGACATTACCGGGGATAAAGCAGTATTATGTTGAAGTTAGAGAGGAAGAGGATAAAGTTGGTGTGTTTGAGATTTGTACGATACATTATCCATCGGTCATTTTTAATTAGTATGTATACAAATAGTATGGAATAATTCACGGAGGAATAGAGCCCCAAAGTTGACATTGGATGTGTCAAGGTCATGCATGCTCCTCAGAAGTTACAGAAGCTATTGAATTTATTACAGGAATTTTTATTACATTACTCTCAAAACATCAAGTGATCTTAATGAAAATCGCACCATCAGATTCAGCATATTAGACTGAACCTCCCATATATCTAAGACAATTAGAAAAAGAAGATATAAATGACGTTAGATTCATAACAGCACTGAGATGAATCCAAAAACTCTTAATCGACAACTAGGACAAAGTACTACAGTGATTATGACGAGCCTTGTTATTTCACCGACCTTGCAATCATCTTTTGTGTTACACCCCACACATTCAATACCGGAATCCGGTCCTGGATACGACTTGTATGCTTCGAAATAGAGCCCTCGCAAGTAGTTGATTCTTTGTTTTTGTTTTATCAAAATTTATATTGCTTTACATATGCGAAATAATACAATTAGCATGCAAAAATTAAACGGATGCACTATTAAGACATTTAATACTTTATTAAAAAAAAGGTTTGATACTAAAAAATGACAACAATTAGGACGCTGCAGTTTTAAATTAGGTAGTTCTTTTTCAAGCAAAGTTTTGCTAAACTGATTGCAAATAAACGAATAAAATTTGAAATTTTTTGCAGTCAGAAAGCTGGTATATTGTAACCTAAGTGAGTAATATTTCTTCTTTTTCACTATTCTTGGTCTTCTTATGAAGACACTCGATCTACCTCGAAATTGGCTCATTCGTTCAAGCTATAAGTCACTAAATCATGTCATAAAATCTAGTAAAGAACGAACACCAGCCCCTAGTAGCCATAAAAATATAAAAATGCTGTGAAAAGTTTATAAAGTGAAAAAATTGCTATTTGTAACTGCTTCGGGAATGGTAACTATTATTTCAGTCAGTCTTAATAGTAGTCGAGAAAATTTAAAAAAATTACTGCGCTTCTAAAAATTCTGCAATAATCCCAAGATCCTTAGAAAACTAACTTGGCGTGATATATACTGAAATTGAGAAAATTTCTGTCTTGAGGAAATGAGTATCTTCAAAAAAAGTGAATACAGGTTTCGGCTCTTCTCCAATTTGTCTATTGCTCCATATTAATCACATGTTCGATAGCACATTCTATGTTAACAGTTATCGCATCCCAGTAACTCAGTGCCTTTCCTTCGAACTCAAAAGATGTGAGTTCAAGCAACTTTGCTGTAACGATTATTGAATCAGGTGAATTCATATCAGTTGTTTCAAATATTTGGGACAGAAGGCTTGAATTAGTTCGTCAATGCACCTTACGACACCGTCAAATATTTCATTTTCAATGTCTTTCTGATCATTACATTTCCTGTGCTTTCAACTTAATTTGTGGATTATACATTTTGTGTCTAAATAGAGATTATCTATCTCATCTGTTCTGCTTATTATTTTTGTACAAACTGTTCTTGGTCTGATCTGATCTGTTCTTTGTTTGATATGATATTACAAACTGGAAAAAGTTTATAGCTTTTCTGAATTGGAATAGTAAGAGACAACCTGGCTACAACCTAAGATTATGACGTCATTGATCAATCTTTAACATTAAATATGTAGTTGTTCGTAAAAAATTGATTCTATTTTAAAAATAATTTGTTTTAATTACAAAAGGTTTTTAACCCCATTGATTTCCTTTAAAATGAGCCATTGAACAACTCTCTACGATGTTCCAGTGCCAAGATATTTGTGAAAGAAAAGACCCCGTTTAGGTAGAATGCTGTAGTAGCTGCAACTTTTCTTGATTTTCAAGCTAGTATATTTTCCTTGCTGTTCAAGTGAAGGGACAGAAAGATTCCTATATAGGGATTTCGGACAGGGACAGGAGAGTCATAATCTGACTCTCTTCTTAGGAGTTATGGGTTATTATATTTCTTAACATTAGACGTGATCTTCTCTTACTAGGTTACTAGCTACCGCTGCAACCCAGACCAAGAAAAGATCTGATCAGCCCGAAAACAGATCAATTCAGACCCACAACAGTTCAGATAAGACCGAGAACATATCAGATCAGACCCAGAACAGATAAGATAAGACGATAACATATCAGACAAGACCGAGAACAAATCAGATCAGACCAAGAACAGATCAGATTAGACCAAGAACAGATCAGATTAGACCAAGAACAGATCAGACCAAGAACAGATCGGATCAGACCGATAACAGATCAATTTAGACCCAGAACAGATCAAATAAGACCTGGAACATATCAGATCAGACCGAGAACAGATCAGATAAAACGAGAAGGAGACCGAGAAGAGAGATCAGACCAAGAACATATCAGATCAGACCAAGAACCGATCAGATCAGACCGAGAATAGATCAGATCAGACTGAGAATAACTCAGATCAGACCGAGAACTGATACAATAAGACCAAGAACAAATCGGATAACACCAAGAACATATCAGATCAGACCAACAACAGATCGGATCAGATCAATAACAGATCAGATCAGACCAAGAACAGATTGGATCAGACCGATAACAGATCAATTCAGACCCAGAACAGATCAAATAAGACCTAGAACATATCAGATCAGACTGAGAACAGATCAGAAAAAACGAGAACACATCAGACAAGAGCGAGAACAAATCACATCAGACCGAGAACAGGTCAGTTCAGACTGGGAACAGATAAGAGTAGACCGAGCCCATATCAGATCAGACCGAGAACAGATAAGATCAGACCAAGAATAGATCAGATCAGAACTAGAACAGATAAAATAAGACTGAGAATAGATCGGATCAGACCTAGAAGTTATCAAATCAGACCTAAAACAGATATGATCTGATCTTGAACAGATAACAAAAGACCAAGAACAGATCAGATCAGACCAAAAACAAATCAGATCAGACAAAGAACAGATTAGATCAGGCGGAGAACAGATCAGATCAGACCAAGAACAGATAAGATCAGTCCAAGAACAGAGCAGATTGGCCGTGAACACATCAGATCAGACCAAGAACAAATCAGATCAGACCAAGAACAGATCGGATCAGACCGATAACAGATCAATTCAGACCCAGAACAGATCAAATAAGACCTAGAACATATCAGATCAGACCGAGAACAGATCAGATAAAACGAGAACACATCAGACAAGAGCGAGAACAAATTACATCAGGCCGAGAACACGTCAGTTCAGACTGGGAGCAGATAAGAGTAGACCGAGCACAGATCAGATCAGAAAGAGAACATATAAGATCAGACCAAGAATAGATCAGATCAGAACTAGAACAGATCAAATAAGACTGAGAATAGATCGGATCAGACCTAGAAGATTTCAAATCAGACCTAAAACAGATTTGATCAGATCAGCAACAGATAACATAAGACCAAGAACAGATCAGATCAGACCAAAAACAAATCAGATCAGACAAAGAACAGATTAGATCAGGCAGAGAACAGATCACATCAGACCAAGAACAGAAAAGATCAGTCCAAGAACAGAGCAGATTGGGCGTGAACACATCAGATCAGACCAAGAACAAATCAGATCAGACCGATCTGATAATATGGGTTGTCAAACAGTTTATATTTTAGCAGGGGTAAACTGCAGATTCTCTTGACTGCATTTTTGATGTCTTTTCATACAATAAAGAAAGACACCTAGCCCATGTTAACTGTAACATAATTTACCTAAAGGATCAATTTAGCTTATTATAAGTCGGGAATTTGTAAGTTTCTTTAGATATAGCTGGAATTTTAAAGTAAAGAATGAATAGTAAAGCCTATAATAACTGCTGAATAATAGTTTGTTTATGATATTTTATAATCCAATCTGGGTTGCAGCGGTAGCTAGCAACTAAGTAAGAGATGATCACGTCCCCTAATAAAAATTACAGTAGCCCATAACTCCTGAAAATAGAATCAGATCAAGACAAGAAGTAAATTATTAGAACCGGCTTGTCTCTATATAGGAAACTGACCGTCTCTTTTCTTGTTTACAGTAAAGAACGATCACTCTCCCATACTAACTGAAATATCGTGGTTCCAGGTATAGTTATAAAAAGGACGAATATAGCTCATCATAAATGGTGTTTATCAATTATTCTGCTTGCAGCGGTAGCTAGCAACCTAGTCCGGGTTGCAGCGGTAGTACAATAAAGAGCGTCACCATGCCCATGTTAACTGACACGTAAATGGGGATTATGTAATTTCTAATAGTATCATAGCTGTAGAGATGGTTCAAAACTAGTAAAAAACAAATCCGAGTTGCAGAGGTAGCTAGCAACCTAGTAAGAGTTACAGTAAAGGTCATTTCATGTTAAAGATTGATCAACGATATCATAATCATAGTTTGTAGCCAGGTCGTCTCTTACTATTCGAATTAAGAAAAAGCTATAGGCTTTTTCCTGTTTGTAATTTAACATCAAACAAAGAAGGGATCAGATTAGACCAAGAATTACATTAAAAGACGATCGCTGGAATATCCGGGTTGCAGCGGTAGCTAGCAACCTAGTAAGAGACGATAACGTCCAATGTAAAGAAATATAAAAACCCATAGTTCCTAAAAAAGGAGTCAGATCAAAACAAAAAGTACACCATTAGAACCGCCTTGTCCGAAACCCCTGTATAGGAAACTTTCTGTCCCTTGGCTTGAACAGCAAGGGAACAGGACAGGGACAGGAGAGTCATAATCTGACTCTCTTCTTAGGAGTTATGGGTTATTATATTTCTTAACATTAGACGTGATCTTCTCTTACTAGGTTACTAGCTACCGCTGCAACCCAGACCAAGAAAAGATCTGATCAGCCCGAAAACAGATCAATTCAGACCCACAACAGTTCAGATAAGACCGAGAACATATCAGATCAGACCCAGAACAGATAAGATAAGACGATAACATATCAGACAAGACCGAGAACAAATCAGATCAGACCAAGAACAGATCAGATTAGACCAAGAACAGATCAGATTAGACCAAGAACAGATCAGACCAAGAACAGATCGGATCAGACCGATAACAGATCAATTTAGACCCAGAACAGATCAAATAAGACCTGGAACATATCAGATCAGACCGAGAACAGATCAGATAAAACGAGAAGGAGACCGAGAAGAGAGATCAGACCAAGAACATATCAGATCAGACCAAGAACCGATCAGATCAGACCGAGAATAGATCAGATCAGACTGAGAATAACTCAGATCAGACCGAGAACTGATACAATAAGACCAAGAACAAATCGGATAACACCAAGAACATATCAGATCAGACCAACAACAGATCGGATCAGATCAATAACAGATCAGATCAGACCAAGAACAGATTGGATCAGACCGATAACAGATCAATTCAGACCCAGAACAGATCAAATAAGACCTAGAACATATCAGATCAGACTGAGAACAGATCAGAAAAAACGAGAACACATCAGACAAGAGCGAGAACAAATCACATCAGACCGAGAACAGGTCAGTTCAGACTGGGAACAGATAAGAGTAGACCGAGCCCATATCAGATCAGACCGAGAACAGATAAGATCAGACCAAGAATAGATCAGATCAGAACTAGAACAGATAAAATAAGACTGAGAATAGATCGGATCAGACCTAGAAGTTATCAAATCAGACCTAAAACAGATATGATCTGATCTTGAACAGATAACAAAAGACCAAGAACAGATCAGATCAGACCAAAAACAAATCAGATCAGACAAAGAACAGATTAGATCAGGCGGAGAACAGATCAGATCAGACCAAGAACAGATAAGATCAGTCCAAGAACAGAGCAGATTGGCCGTGAACACATCAGATCAGACCAAGAACAAATCAGATCAGACCAAGAACAGATCGGATCAGACCGATAACAGATCAATTCAGACCCAGAACAGATCAAATAAGACCTAAAACATATCAGATCAGACCGAGAACAGATCAGATAAAACGAGAACACATCAGACAAGAGCGAGAACAAATTACATCAGGCCGAGAACACGTCAGTTCAGACTGGGAGCAGATAAGAGTAGACCGAGCACAGATCAGATCAGAAAGAGAACATATAAGATCAGACCAAGAATAGATCAGATCAGAACTAGAACAGATCAAATAAGACTGAGAATAGATCGGATCAGACCTAGAAGATTTCAAATCAGACCTAAAACAGATTTGATCAGATCAGCAACAGATAACATAAGACCAAGAACAGATCAGATCAGACCAAAAACAAATCAGATCAGACAAAGAACAGATTAGATCAGGCAGAGAACAGATCACATCAGACCAAGAACAGAAAAGATCAGTCCAAGAACAGAGCAGATTGGGCGTGAACACATCAGATCAGACCAAGAACAAATCAGATCAGACCGAGAATAGATAAGATCGAAACGAAAAAAGATCAGATAAGACCGAGAACAGATCAGTTTAGACCAAGAAAAGATCAGATCAGAACGAAGTTAGATAAGATTTGACCAAAAACAGATCAGATCAGACGAGAACAAATGAGATGAAACCGAGAATAGGTAAGATATAACCGAGAATATATCAGATCAGACTGAGAAAAGATCAGGTCAGACCGAGAACAGATCAGATACGAATGAGAACAGATCAGATAAGACCGAGAACAGATCAGATCATACCGAGAACAGATCACATCAGAACGAAATTAGATCAGATCAGACCAAGAACAGATCATATCATATTAGACCAAGAACAGATCAGAACGGGAACAGATCAGATAAGTCCGAGAATATATCAAAACAGACTGAGAACAGATCAGAAGAGACCGGGAACTTACCAGATAAGACCGAAAAAGGATCAGATTAGACCGAGAATAAATCAGATCAGACCGAGAAAAGATCAAATAAGACCGAGAAATATAAGATCAAACCGAAAACAGATAAGATAAGACCAAGAACATACCATATCAGACCAAGAACAGATCAAGTGAGACCAAGAACAGATCAAATCAGGCCAAGAACAGATCAGATCAGACAAAAAATAGATCAGATGAGACCTAGAACAGATCAGATCAGACCGAGAACAGCTTAAATCAGATCGAAAAAAGATCAGACCACACTGAAAACAGATCAGATCAGAGAGATAACAGATCAGATCAGACCAAGAAGAGATCAGGTCAGATCAGGAACAGATCAAATGAGGCCAAGAACCCATCAGATATAGCTGAGAAGAGATTCGATCAGACCAAGAATAGACGAGACCGAGTACATATCACATCAGACCGAGAACAGATCAGATCAGACCGAGAATAGGTCAGATCAGACTGAAAACAGAGCAGATCAGACCGAGAACAGATCAGACCAGACCGAGAAGAGAGATGAGACCAAGAACATATCAGATCAGACCAAGAACAGATCAGATAAGACCGAGAATAGATCAGATTACCGAGAACAGATCAATTCAGACAAAGAATAGATCAGATAAGACCGAGAACAGATCAGATAAGTCCGAGAACATATCAGACAAGAACAGATCAGATCAGATCGAGAAATTATCAGATCAGAAAGAGAACAGATCAGATCAGACAAAGAAAAGATCAGACCGAGAATATATCAGACCGAGAACAGGTCAGATCAGACCAACAGATCAGACCAAGCACAGATCAGATTAGACCAAGAACAGATCAATTCAGACCCAGAACAGATCAGATAAGACAGAGAATATATCAGATCAGACCGAGAAAAGATCAGATAATACAGTAAAGAACGATCTCTCACCCATAGTAACTGATATACTGTGGTTCCAGGGGTAGCTGCAATCCGGGTTGCAGCGGTAGCTAGCATCCTCCTAGTAAGAGACGATCACCTCCAATGTTAAGAAATGTAAAACCCCCCAACTCCTAAAAAAAGAGTCAGATCAAAACAAAAAGTACACCATTAGAACCGCCTTGTCCGAATCCTCTATAAAGGAAACTTACCGCTTTTTGGCTCGAATAACAAAGAAAATATATTGGCTTGAAAATCAAGAAAATAGACTTTTACCACGTTATTCTCCACAAACGGGATATTTTTTTCTTTCTGCTTGATTTTTCTCCTCAGCTAGCTGGGCACTGGAAAGTCATAGAGAGCTGTATAATAGCTCATTTTAAAGGAAATTTTAACATCTAGTCACTTTTGTATTTAAAAATAAAATACTTTTTAAAGTAGAATCAATTTTGTCAAAAAAATTGTTGCAATAAAGAACGTCACCTAGCCCATGTTAAATGACACGTAAATAGGGATTATGTAATTTCTAATAGTATCATGGCTGTAGAGATGGTTCAAAAATAGTAAAAAACAAACCATTACAGTAAAGAACATTTCATGTCAATGATTAATCAATGATAACATAATCATAGTTTGTAGCCAGGTCGTTTCTTACTATTCCAATTAAGAAAAAGCTATAGGCTTTTTCCTGTTTGTAATTTCACATGAAACAAGGAAGAGATCAGATTAGACCTAGAATACGGGTTGCAGTGGTAGCTAGCAACCTAGTAAGAGACGATCACGTCCAATGTTAAGAAATAAAAAAAACCAAAACTCTTATCCGGGTTGTTTACAGTAAAGAACGATCTCTCTCCCATACTAACTGATATATGGTGGTGCCAGGTGTAGTTACATAAAGAACGAATATAGCTCATCATAAATAGTGTTTGTCAATTATCCGGGTTGCAGCGGTAGCTAGCAACCTAGCCTGGGTTGCAGCGGTAGCTAGCAACCTAGTAAGAGACGATCACGTCCAATTTTGCGAAATATAAAAACTCATGGTTCCGAAAAAAGGAGTCAGTTCCGGGTTGCAGCGGTAGCTAGCAACCTAGTAAGAGACGATCACCTCCAATGTCAAGAAATATAAAACCCCCCAACTCCTAAAAAAAGAGTCAGATCAAAACAAAAAGTACACCATTAGAACCGCCTTGTCCGAATCCTCTATAAAGGAAACTTACCTCCCTTTGGCTTGAATAACAAAGAAAATATATTGGCTTGAAAATCAAGAAAATTGACTTTTACCACGTTATTCTCCACAAACGGGATATTTTTTTCTTTCCGCTTTTTCTTTCTGCTCAGCTAGCTGGGCACTGGAAAATCATAGAGAGCTGTATAATAGCTCATTTTAAAGGAAATTGCAACATCTAGTCACTTTTGTATTTAAAAATAAAATACTTTTTAAAGTAGAATCAATTTTGTCAAAAAAATTGCATTTTTGATGTATTTTCATACTGCAGTCTTTTCAAAGATATTTGAATTTTGAAGCAATAAAACAGTCCATGTAATGAACTCTATAGTAATAATAGCTACTTGTCTCAATAGTAACCGAAACTCCTGGAACCAAAATTTTCTTTTTTGGCTTAATCGCTAAAATTATTATGTAAACTGCAAAAATATTTATGATGCCTAATCAGTAATAGTAATTTTTTAATTTAAACAACAAAAATACATGAAAATTCTAAAATTAGTTTTGCTTTTTGTCTCCTGGAAGAAATTTTTTTTTCATCTCAGTTCAAATTTATTATTGTATCCTGTAACCCGTAAAGTACATATCTCCATATTATTGTCTCATAATTGCAATTATTTTAGTTTTCAGTCCAGAATCACTAAACTTATTATTTAAACTGCAAAAATATTTATGGTGTCTAACCAATAATACTAATTTTGTAATTCAAACAAGATAAATACCTGAAAATTTTAAAATTAGTTTTGTTTTATGCTAGGTTTTAGATACTCGACACGGGATTTTGTGTGCTTAATAATTTTAAATCTTGAAAAAATATGGTCTCACGCGAGTGGAAAAAAATTTATAATAAATCCGGGTTGCAGCGGTAGCTAGCAACCTAGTAAGAGACGATCACGTCCAATGTTAAGAAATATAAAAACCCATAGTTCCTAACAGAGGAGTCAGATCAAATTAAAAAGTACACCATTAGAACCGCCTTGTCCGAAACCCCTGTATAAGAAACTTTCTGTCCCTTGGCTTGAACAGCAAGGGAAATATATTGGCATGAAAATCAAGAAAATTGACTTTAACCACGTTATTCTCCCCAAACGGGATATTTTTTTCTTTTTCTTTTTTCTTTTTCTTTTCCACAGATAGCTTGGCACTGGAACATCGTAGAGGGTTGTTCAATAGCTCATTTTAAAGGAAATTAATTGGGTTAAAAACCTTTTGTAACTAAAATAAATTATTTCTAAAAGAGAATAAATTTTTCCACCAAAAACTGCATTTTTGATGTCTTTTCACACTGCAGTCTTTCAAACATAATCGTATACCAGCGGTAAGATTTGAACCCACTCCTCCGAAAAGACTGGTGGCTAACACCAGTGTCTTGGACCACTCGGCCAGGCTGCCTCTCATAAATAAATATATATGTGAATTTGGGTTGCAGCAGTAGCTAGCAACCTAGTAAGAGACGATCAGTCCCATGCTAAGAAATTTAACAAAACTCCTAAAAATAGAGTAAGATCAAAACAAAAGTACATCATTAGAACTACCTTGTCTGAAACCCTACTAGATAAATAATGAATGTCGTAGCTTTATATTAGAGCTATGAAGTGAATAGAAAAACACGAAATTATATTGTTGTTTCTGATGACGTCATGAAATAATATCATTGCGCCTTGACGTCAATAAAATCATTACGCTGTGGCGTCATAATTACTATATAGGAAGCGTCAGAACTGTAAATGTTCACATTCATAATTACATAATGGTTTCAGTCAAGCAAGCTGCACGCAAATTGAAAAAACAGTACTACACAAACAACAGAGATAGTATCTTGAAAAGAGAAAAGCAAAGGTATTCAACCGACCAGGCGCATCTAGAAGTAAAAATTGAGAGAGCAAAACAAAGGTATTCAACCGACCAGGCGTATCGAGAAGTAATAATTGAGAGAGCAAAACAAAGGTATTCAACCGACCAGGTGCATCGAGAAGTAAAAATTGAGAGAGCAAAACAAAGGTATTCAACCGACCAGGCGTATCGAGAAGTAATAATTGAGAGAGCATTATAATAATTTACAATAAGGAACGAACTTTAACCCATAGTAACTTAAGTATTAAATCAAACGGTTCGTTGTCATAGTAAAGAGCTGTGTAATGGTTCATTTTAAAGGAAACTGCTGTATATAGAAACCTTTTGTAATTAAAAAAATTAATTATTATTATAAAGCAAATTATTACGATGTGGTAAAGAACTAACTCTAGGCGATAGCAACTAATTTAATTTTGAAAAGAAAGAATTACAGCAGAAACCTAAATGGTAGTATAAGTAAGCTACATTTAATAACGACCGTCCACCAGGATTTGAACTCAGATCGCAGGATTCAAAGTCTTAAGTGCTAACCACTACACCAAGAAATGTTCATATTAGAAAGAATTTTAACAGTATAATATAACTTAAAGACCAAACTCTAACCATCAGTTTTGTCTATCAGATCGTTTTAACGAACTTTATAGCAATTTTATACATTAAAAGACGATCATTGGAATAAGAAATTATTGCATACATTGGACTTAGTTAGCTACTTGATCGTTTGAGGTTCGTCTCTTACTATTTCAAAGAAGAAAAATCCGTAGGCTTTTTCCTGTTTGTAATATCCGGGTTGCAGTGGTAGCTAGCAACCTATTTATAATAAAGAACGACCTCTTGCCTATACTAAATTTTATACGCCACTTAATTATAGTATAGGTTAGTAATTCAACAGATAGCATGGCACTGGAACACCGTAGAAAGTTGTTCAATGGTTCATTTTAAAGGAAATTAATGGGGTTAAAATATGCAGTAAAGAACGAACCTTAGCCCATTGTAGCAGAAAAAAGAATATCTAGGTTGCAGAGGTAGCTAGCAACCTATTAATCACATAATCCGGGTTGCAGTGGTAGCTAGCAGCCTAGTAAGAAACACCAAATTAAAAGATGATCATTAGAAGAACAAACCATTGCTTATATTGGACTTAGTTAGCTGCCTGATTCTTTGAGGTTCGTCTCTTACTATTCCAAAGAAGAAAAATCCGTAGGCTTTTTCCTGTTTGTAATAATACATTAAAAGATAATTTATAATAAAGATCGACCTCTTGCCTATGCTAAAATAAAAATCCATTACATACATTTGATTTAGTTAGCTACTTGATTCGTTGTTATCCGGGTTGCAGTGGTAGCTAGCAACCTAGTAAGAGACGATCACGTCCAATGTTAAGAAATATAAAATCCGGGTTGCAGCGGTAGCTAGCAACCTAGTAAGAGACGATCACCTCCAATGTCAAGAAATATAAAACCCCCCAACTCCTAAAAAAGAGTCAGATCAAAACAAAAAGTACACCATTAGAACCGCCTTGTCCGAATCCTCTATAAAGGAAACTTACCGCCCTTTGGCTTGAATAACAAAGAAAATATATTGGCTTGAAAATCAAGAAAATTGACTTTTACCACGTTATTCTCCACAAACGAGATATTTTTTTCTTTCCGCTTTTTTTTTCTGCTCAGCTAGCTGGGCACTGGAAAATCATAGAGAGCTGTATAATAGCTCATTTTAAAGGAAATTGCAACATCTAGTCACTTTTGTATTTAAAAATAAAATACTTTTTAAAGTAGAATCAATTTTGTCAAAAAAATTGCATTTTTGATGTATTTTCATACTGCAGTCTTTTCAAAGATATTTGAATTTTGAAGCAATAAAACAGTCCATGTAATGAACTCTATAGTAATAATAGCTACTTGTCTCAATAGTAACCGAAACTCCTGGAACCAAAATTTTCTTTTTTGGCTTAATCGCTAAAATTATTATGTAAACTGCAAAAATATTTATGATACCTAATCAGTAATAGTAATTTTTTAATTTAAACAACAAAAATACATGAAAATTCTAAAATTAGTTTTGCTTTTTGTCTCCTGGAAGAAATTTTTTTTCATCTCAGTTCAAATTTATTATTGTATCCTGGAACCAAGCTTTTTTGGTTTGTAACCCGTAAAGTACATATCTCCATATTATTGTCTCATAATTGCAATTATTTTAGTTTTCAGTCCAGAATCACTAAACTTATTATGTAAACTGCAAAAATATTTATGGTGTCTAACCAATAATACTAATTTTGTAATTCAAACAAGATAAATACCTGAAAATTTTAAAATTAGTTTTGTTTTATGCTAGGTTTTAGATACTCGACACGGGATTTTGTGTGCTTAATAATTTTAAACCTTGAAAAAATATGATCTCACGCGAGTGGAAAAAAAGAAAGAATAACCAAAAACAATATCAAAATAGAACAATCCAAATTTCTACTAATAGAAAACTTTACTACATCCGGGTTGCAGCGGTAGCTAGCAACCTAGTAAGAGACGATCACCTCCAATGTCAAGAAATATAAAACCCCCCAACTCCTAAAAAAAGAGTCAGATCAAAACAAAAAGTACACCATTAGAACCGCCTTGTCCGAATCCTCTATAAAGGAAACTTACCTCCCTTTGGCTTGAATTACAGTAAAGAACAATCTCTCACCCATAGTACATAATTTCCGGGTTGCAGCGGTAGCTAGCAACCTAGTAAGAGACGATCATTACAGTAAAGAACAATCTCTCACCCATAGTACATAAATAGAACGATGTCAGCCAAGAGAATCTAGTGTAGTACTATTTAATAAAATTTTTATTTAGACTTTAAATAGATAAATGTCTAAAAATTGCTTCTGGCAGGATTTGATACCCCTAGCAACTGAAGTATCAAATCAAACAGTTCGTGGTCATAATAAAGAGCTTTGTAATGGCTTATTTTAAAGGAAACTGCTGTATATAGAAATGTTTTGTAATTAACAAAAATAAGTATTATTATAGAATAAATTTTTACGATACGGTAAAGAAGTAACTCTAGGCCATATTAACTAATATAATTTTGAATTATAGTAAAGAACGAAGATATCCGGGTTGCAGCGGTAGCTAGCAATCCGGGTTGCAGCGGTAGCTAGCAACCTAGTAAGAGACGATCACCTCCAATGTCAAGAAATATAAAACCCCCCAACTCCTAAAAAAAGAGTCAGATCAAAACAAAAAGTACACCATTAGAACCGCCTTGTCCGAATCCTCTATAAAGGAAACTTACCTCCCTTTGGCTTGAATAACAAAGAAAATATATTGGCTTGAAAATCAAGAAAATTGACTTTTACCACGTTATTCTCCACAAACGGGATATTTTTTTCTTTCCGCTTTTTCTTTCTGCTCAGCTAGCTGGGCACTGGAAAATCATAGAGAGCTGTATAATAGCTCATTTTAAAGGAAATTGCAACATCTAGTCACTTTTGTATTTAAAAATAAAATACTTTTTAAAGTAGAATCAATTTTGTCAAAAAAATTGCATTTTTGATGTATTTTCATACTGCAGTCTTTTCAAAGATATTTGAATTTTGAAGCAATAAAACAGTCCATGTAATGAACTCTATAGTAATAATAGCTACTTGTCTCAATAGTAACCGAAACTCCTGGAACCAAAATTTTCTTTTTTGGCTTAATCGCTAAAATTATTATGTAAACTGCAAAAATATTTATGATGCCTAATCAGTAATAGTAATTTTTTAATTTAAACAACAAAAATACATGAAAATTCTAAAATTAGTTTTGCTTTTTGTCTCCTGGAAGAAATTTTTTTTTCATCTCAGTTCAAATTTATTATTGTATCCTGTAACCCGTAAAGTACATATCTCCATATTATTGTCTCATAATTGCAATTATTTTAGTTTTCAGTCCAGAATCACTAAACTTATTATTTAACCTGCAAAAATATTTATGGTGTCTAACCAATAATACTAATTTTGTAATTCAAACAAGATAAATACCTGAAAATTTTAAAATTAGTTTTGTTTTATGCTAGGTTTTAGATACTCGACACGGGATTTTGTGTGCTTAATAATTTTAAATCTTGAAAAAATATGGTCTCACGCGAGTGGAAAAAAAGAAAGAATAACCAAAAACAATATCAAAATAGAACAATCCAAATTTCTACTAATAGAAAACTTTACTACACAAAAAATAAAGCTAACATTCTGAAATATAAGAAAAGTTTATTTAAAAGAGATAAAAATGCCACCAAACGCAATAAAGCTCGAGCACGCGTAAGGATTGCTACTAAGATGTCTTGTGATCCAGGATTTAAGAAAATGAAATATGACAGAGCAAAACAGAGGTATCTTACGGATCAGGGGTATCGAGAAGGGAAAATTGAGACAGCGAAACAAAAGAGCAAGGAACGGTATGATAACGATATAGATTACCGAAACAAACATAAGAAAAAAGTTGCTACCAGAATAATGGGTAGATACTGGGGTGACAAAAGCTATAATGAAAAAATTAAATTCTCTGCGAGGTTGTACCGAAGAACGCATAAGGACAAAGGGAAAAATTACATTCAGAAATACAAGAAGATGGCAAAAATGCAGGCTGATCTTTGTAAATTGAGAAACATTTTACGCATGTTTTATCGGGATCACGAAAAGTATTCGAAATTACAGATTAAAATTCTCTTTGAAAGAGCGGATGCTGTTGAAAAGTCGGCTAGAAATGCTTTGGCAAAGCTTCATGGCAATATCCAAAAGAAATGTTGTCAGTTTAACGAAAAGCTTCCAAGGTATGGATTGGCAACTGCGGAACAGTTTATAGATGCAATGGAAAATGTTCGACAACACAGTGAATATACGGAGGCGTACTTCTTAGAAAATTCGTATATTAATTTTGGAAGGAGCAATTGCAGTTTATGTAGCAGCAATAAAAATATATATACAAGCATACCTATCAACAGCGAAGGAAAAGCAATGTTTTTCAATTATGGCGAAAACGAGCCTGTTAGGGTTATTAGTAAATGTGTTTGTAAGACTAATGATTTAGAACAAATTCCTGGAACACCGACTCAAGAAAAAAGCATTTCTAACTGTGTTTTAAACAGTTCGTTTAGTTCTACTGAATATTTGGCAAAAAATTCTCTGTGTAGTAGAACACACTGTCCTGAAAAGTACGAGACAACTATTGAAAAATGTACAATAAAGAACGACACCTTGCCCATGTTAACTAAAACATAAATAGGGATTATGTAATTTCCAATAGTATCATGGCTGTAGAGATGGCTGAAACCTAGTCCGGGTTGCAGCGGTCGCTAGCAACCTATTAAGATAATTACAAAAAAAAACGACCGCTGCTAGCTACCGCTGAGCAACCTAGTAAGAGACGATCACGTCCAATGTTAAGAAATATAAAAACCCATAGCTCCTAAAGCAGGAGTCAGATCAAAACAAAAAGTACACCATTAGAACCGCCTTGTCCGAAACCCCTGTATAGGAAACTTTCTGTCCCTTGGCTTGAACAGCAAGGGAAATATATTGGCTTGAAAATCGAGAAAATTGACTTTAACCACGTTATTCTCCCCAAACGAGATATTTTTTTCTTTTTTTTTTCTTTTTTGTATCCAGAGATAGCTTGGCACTGGAACATCGTAGAGGGTTGTTCAATAGCTCATTTTAAAGGAAATTAATTGGGTTAAAAATCTATAGTAACTAAAATAAATTACATTAAAGAACGAACTTTAGTCCATAGTCCGGGTTGCATTTACAGTAAAGAACGATCTCTCATCCATAGTAACTGATAAATGGTGGTTCCAGGGGTAGTTGCTTGAGGTTCGTCTCTTACTATTTCAAAGAAGAAAAAGCCGTAGGCTTTTTCCTGTGTGTAATGATATAGCATAAAAGAAAACCCAAGTGGTAACTGATTCACAGTATCAGGGTTGCAGCAGTAGCTAGCATTGCAGTAATCCGGGTTGCAGCGGTAGCTAGCAACCTAGTAAGAGACGATCACGTCCAATGTTAAGAAATATAAAAACCCATAGTTCCTAACAAAGGAGTCAGATCAAAACAAAAAGTACACCATTAGAACCGCCTTGTCCGAAACCCCTGTATAGGAAACTTTCTGTCCCTTGGCTTGAACAGCAAGGGAAATATATTGGCTTGAAAATCAAAAAAATCGACTTTAACCACGTTATTCTCCCCAAACGGGGTATTTTTTTCTTTTTTTTTTCTTTTCCACAGATAGCTTGGCACTGAAACATCGTAGAGGGTTGTTCAATAGCTCATTTTAAAGGAAATTAATTGGGTTAAAAATCTATAGTAACTAAAATAAATTATTTCTAAAAGAGAATAAATTTTTCCACCAAAAACTGCATTTTTGATGTCTTAATAAAGATCGAACTCTTCCCTATACTAACTTGCATACGCAACTTCACTATATTACAGTAAAGAACAAACTTCCAGCCCATAGTAACTAAAATTAGATTATAATTTCATATTAAAGATTGATCAATGATGTCATAATTGTAGGTTGTAGCCATGTCGTCTCTTACTATTCCAATTAAGAAAACGCCATAGGCTTTTTCTTGTTTGCTTATAATAAAGAACGACCTCTTGCCTATACTAAATTTTATACGCCACTTAATTATAGAATTGGTTAGTAATTCAACAGATAGCTTGGCACTGTAACATCGTAGAGAGTTGTTCAATGACTCATTTTAAAGGAAATTAATGGGGTTAAAAACATTTTTTAATTAAAAGAAATTATTTTTATTGCATTAAGAAATTTTAATTATGTTTCTGGGTTGCAGCGGTAGCTAGAAACCTAGTAAGAGACGATCACGTCCAATGTTAAGAAATAAAAAACCCATAGTTCCTAACAAAGGAGTAAGATCAAAACAAAAAGTACACCATTAGAACCATCTTGTCCGAAACCCCTGTAAAGGAAACTTTCTGTCCCTTGGTTTGAAAAGCAAGGGAAATATATTGGCTTGAAAATCAAGAAAATTGACTTTAACCACATTATTCTCCCCAAACGGGATATTTTTTTCTCTTTTCTTTTTTTTTCTTTTCCACAGTTATATTAATGAACGAACTACATTCTATAGTAATAATTGAACTATAAAGTAGACCATTAGAATTAATAGATGGGGATTATATAAGTTTTATCGGTATCATGGCTTTAGAGATAGCTGAAACCTAGTAAAGAACAAACCATGGCACAAATTGGGCTTAGTTAGCTGCCTAGTTTTCTGAAGTTAACATAAAGGATTCAATAAACTTCACTTACCAATAGGGATTATGTAAGTTTCATTGAATATAGCTGAAACCTTGTAATCCAGGTTGCAGCGGTAGCTAGCAACCTAGTGAGAGACAATTACGCCCCATACTAATAAATACAGTAGCCTATAACTCCTAAAAATAGAGTCAGCTAAAAACACAAGGTATCCGGGTTGCAGCGATAGCTAGCAACCTAGTAAGAGACGATGACGTCCAATGTCAAGAAATATAATAACCCATAACTCCTAAAAACAGATTCAGATCAAAACAAAAAGTACACCACTAGAACCGCCATGTCCGAAACCCCTACATAGAAAACTTTATGTTCCTTGGCTTGAACAGCAAGGGAAATATATTAGCATGAAAATCAAGAAAATTGGCAGCTACTACAGTATTCTGCCTAACGAAATCTTTTTTTTCTATTCCACAGATAGCTTGGCTCTGGAAAATTATAGAGAGTTGTTTAATGGCTCATTTAAAGGAAATTGTTAGATCTAGTGCCATTCGTGATTCTAAAAAAATATTTTTTTTAAATAGAATCAATTTTCACTAAAAAATACGTGTTTCATGAACAAGATTGATTAATGACGTCATAATCGTACATTAAGGAACTAACTGTAGCCCATAGAAAGTGAAATAATAAAAGAATCATTATATACATGATTATTTTAATTATATTTTATATTAAAGAACAAAATGTTGCCAATGGTAACCTAAATGAAATATTTCAGAGACAACGCTGTAGTGTTGCCTATAGTAAAGGCCATACGGCTCCAATGTTTTTTTTTTTTTTTTTTTTTTTTCAGAGGCACTTCATACGGAAGGGGTCGTCGTAGAAACTTCAAAGGGGGCTCATTCGATTGGAAAACGAGAGTTCTAGTGCCCTTTTTAATAGTCAAAAATGATTGGAGGACAACTAGCCCCCCCCCCCCACGCCCATCATTCCCTCAAACATATCCAATCAAAATTTTGAAATAGCCATTTTGTTCAGCGTGGTTGATTTCCAGATAGAAAATATATTTTAGAGGCGGACACTCCCCCACAACCCTCAGGGCAAGAGTTTAAGTTATGCCCTGGGGGCATATAAGGTTTTTATAGAAGGCTGTGTCGTAGAAACTTCAAAACAGGCTCATTCGATTGGAAATTCAGAGGACTAGTGCCCTTTTTAATTTTCGAAAGTGATTTGAGGGCAACTAGCCCCCCCCCCACGCCCATCCTTTCCGCAAACACATCCCATCAAAATTTTGAGATAGCCATTTTGTTCAGCGTGGTTGATTTCCAGATAGAAAATATATTTTAGAGGCGGACACTCCCCCACAACCCTCAGGGCAAGGGTTTTAAGTTATGACCTGGGGGCATATAAGGTTTTTATAGAAGGTGTTGTCATAGAAACTTCAAAAAAGGCTCTGTTCAGGTATTTCGCCACCAGTGTTATACCGGTAGGCCACGATGCCATCAGTATTATTGTGGTAAGCTACAATGGCCAATATTGGCGTGGTAATATACGGGTGTCACCACTTATTGGAGGGAAAAGCCCCGACCCCAAATTATAATGTGATGCCCGCGTAACCACACCGGTTCTGCAAATATCGGGTTTGGTACTGCCCTATTCACAGTATATCCTGTCCCAGGGTATGATAACGCGATCGAGTGGTCAAACGGCCACTTTCTACAGCCAAATGTACCCGCCCTTGGGTTACCACTAGAAATCTCTAACTCTCTCCTTGGAGGTAACAAACCCCCCTGTTAATATAATAATGATGGTATCTAGTAACTCTATTCCTACCCTGCCTGGGCTCCGGGAAAATTAGTAGACAGTTTGTAGAAAATACCCTACTTGTATTCTTCCAACGGTCACTTATAATAACAAAAAATATGTTTCCCCGAACGGGGTCTAAATGCAGACTAACTCAAAAATAACATTCTTTACCGCAACTCTTCATAGGGGTGGACCTTTGCGTGGCCCAGCCAATCCTCCCAATCCCCATTCAAAACCCATTCTACTTTCTTAGCTTTATTATTCAATGACTCAAACCAGGAAGTCCAAAATAGAATTTAGTTCAAAGCTTACTTATTGCAAAACAACTATAGCTTAGCAACGACTTTTAAATTGTCATTGAAAATTATACTATAGGCAAATCTAAGCAAATGTAATTGCGGAACGAAAACAGGTCATATATCGGAAAAGAAAAGAAACAGGGGTGGAACCCCAACAACTTTCCTCGTAAGAAACATGACCACCAACGCGCTACTTTGGTACCACCTTACAAATATAAACATATAGCTTTAACTTCACAAAATCAATTTGCCTTCTCTTTTCCAATAGTGTCTGTGCCACTACTTCCACCGCTTGGCTCTGGATCGGTCGTCATCAACACGTCTCTACTGTAGGACCACCATGGTCTAAATCCTATAGCATCCGCATTAGGTTTTGAAAGTTGAAGTCCTCAAGATTCGTAGACAATGATTGTTCGCAGCACAATCAAAAATGAAAACTTTCTCGCTCTCACGAATTTACATTTCAGAGGAACAGAGAATCAGTTTCTGGCACATATGATGATGCCAGCCATCATGAAAAATTGACTGCACTAGCCTCTTAATTTCCATCTGTGGAAACAACCCCACATCTCAATAAAAAAGTAATACAGTAAAGAACGATCTCTCGCCCAGGTGGTTCCAGGGGTAGCTGCAAGCTATCCAGATTGCAGCGGTAACCGGGTTGCAGCGGCAGCTGTAACCTGGAGTCTCTTTCCTAGTTTATGACTCAAACAAGTTTACATTAAAAGACGATCATTGGAATAACAAATAATTGCATACATTGGAATTAGTTAGCTACTTGATTGTTTGAGGTTCGTCTCTTACTATTTCAAATCCGGGTTGCAGCGGTAGCTAGCAACCTAGTAAGAGACGATCACGTCCAATGTTAAGAAATATAAAAACCCATAGTTCTTAAAAAAAGAGTCAGATCAAAACAAAAAGTACACCATTAGAACCGCCTTGTCCGAAACCCCTGCATAGTAAAATTTCTGTCCCTTGGCTTGAACAGCAAGGGACATAGATTGGCTTGAAAATCAAGAAAAGTGGCAGCTACTACAACATTCTGCCTAAACGGGATATTTTTTTCTTTTTTTCTTTTTTTTTTCTTTTGTATCCAGAGATAGCTTGGCACTGGAACATCGTAGAGGGTTGTTCAATAGCTCATTTTAAAGGAAATTAATTGGGTTAAAAATCTATAGTAACTAAAATAAATTATTTCTAAAAGAGAATAAATTTTTCCACCAAAAACTGCATTTTGATGTCTTTTCACACTGCAGTCTTTCAAACATAATCGTATACCAGCGGTAAGAATTGAACCCACGCCTCTGAAGAGACTGGTGGCTAACACCAGTGCCTTGGACCACTCGGCCAGGCTGCCTCTCATAAATAAATATATATGTGAATTTGGGTTGCAGCAGTAGCTAGCAACCTAGTAAGAGACGATCAGTCCAATGCTAAGATTACATTAAAAGACGATCACTGAAATAACAAACCATTCCATACATTGGACTTAGTTAGCTACTTGATTGTTTGAGTTTTGTCTCTTACTATTTAAAAGAAGAAAAAGCCGTAGGCTTTTTCCTGTTTGTATTTATAGTTAAAAAAAGAAATAAAGTCCAAAGAAAATGAACACTGTGGTTCATTCATATTATCTTCATTATTTTAGCTAGAATGTAAATAAACAAGTTTCTTTTTTAAATTTTAAATTGAAAAGATAGTGCTTTTAATTCAACATATTTAAAGTTCTCCCCGACGAGGAATCGAACCCCCGTCTCCCAGGTAACAAGTGGCCATACTTACCATTAGACTATCGAACACTTATAAAATAAAAGTTACATATAAGATATGATAACAATTTTTTTATCCGGGTTACATAAAGGCTCGATCATCGAATTTTTACATTAAAGAACGAACTTTAGTCCATATCCGGGTTGCAGCGTTAGCTAGCAACCTAGTGAGAGACGATCACGTCCAATGTTAAGAAATATAAAAACCCCTAACTCCTAAAAAAGGAGTCAGATCAAAACAAAAAGTACACCATTAGAACCGCCTGGTCCGAAACCCCTGTATAGTAAAATTTCTGTCCCTTGACTTGAACAGCAAGGGAAATATATTGGCTTGAAAATCAAGAAAAGTGGCAACTACTACAACATTCTGCCTAAACGGGATATTTTTTTCTCTTTTCTTTGTTTCCAGAGATAGCTTGGCACTGGAACATCGTAGAGGGTTGTTCAATAGCTCATTTTAAAGGAAATTAATTGGGTTAAAAACCTTTTGTAACTAAAATAAATTATTTCTAAAAGAGAATAAGTTTTTCCACCAAAAACTGCATTTTTGATGTCTTTTCACACTGTTAGAGACGATCAGTCCAATGCTAAGAAATATAACAAAACTCCTAAAAATAGAGTCAAATCAAAACAAAAGTACATCATTAGAATTTATAATAAAGATCGAACTCTTCCCTATACTAACTTGCATACGCAACTTCACTATAGTTAAGATTACAGTATTTATATTATACATCATTATAAATTATAAAAGGTTCAAATGTTCGAAGATTATTATCACTTAAGATCCATGTCACAGCGGTAGCTAGCAACATAACAAGAGAGGATCACATCTAATACTAAGAAATGTAATATTTCCGGGTTGCAAGGTAGCTAGTTACATAAAGGCTCGTTCATCGAATTTAAGCTGAAACTAAGTGAAGGACAATTATGCCTCAATATATTCACAGTGATGTATAAGATTTCCCATTACATCTGTAAACTGTTCCACAGTTGCCGGTCCATACTTTGGAAGCCTTTCACTAAACATACAACATTTCTTTTGGATATTACTATGAAGTTTTGCGAAAGCATCTCTATCTGACTTTTCAACAAAATCTATTCTTTCAGAGATAATTTTAATCTTTAATTTTGAATATATTTTGTAGTCCCGGTAAAAAATACGCAAAATTTTTCTCAATTTACAAAGATCAGCCTGTGCATTCTTTGCAGCTTGTGTAAACTACAAAAATATCCATGGTATCCGAGCAATATTTACAAAAAAAGACGATCATTGAAATAACAAACAATTGCATACATTGGAATTAGCTAGCTACTTGATTGTTTGAGACTCATCTCTTTCTATTTCAAAGAAGAAAAAGCCGTAGGCTTTTTCCTGTGTGTAATCAGTTTATTGTCATAGGCAGCGCGCTAGCACTGCCTGAGTAAAGAACGATGTAGGCACAATGTGTTTTTTCTTCTTCAGTCAGGCACTTCGTATCGAAGGAGTTGTCGTATCTGGTTTGCAGCGATTTTACAGTGAAGAACGAACCTTAGCTCATAGTAACAGAAATACGAATATCTAGGTTGAAGCGGTAGCTAGCAACCTAGCTATTAATTACATAATACGGGTTGCAGCGGTAAAAATACGGGTTGCAGAGGTGGAAACACCAAATTAAAAGATGATCATAAGAAGCACAAACCATTGCTTATATTGGATTTAGTTTTACAATAGGGATCCGGGTTGCACCGGTAGTTACATTAAAGGACGATTATTTGAATAACAAACCATTGCATACATTAGACTTTGTTTAGCTTCTTGATGGTTTTAGCTTCATCTCTTACTATTTCATCCGGGTTGCAGCGGTAGCTAGCAACCTAGTAAGAGACGATCACGTCCAATGTTAAGAAATATAAAAACCCATAGCTCCTAAAAAATGAGCCAGATCAAAACAAAAAGTACACCATTAGAACCGTCTTATCCGAAACCCCTGTATAGTAGACTTTCTGTCTCTTGGCTTGAGAACAGCAAGGGAAATATATTGGCTTGAAAATCAAGAAAATCAAGAATTTTCGTTTTTAGTTTAGAATCGCTAAAGTTATAAACTGCAAAAATATTTATGGTGTCTGAACAATAGTTTTAATCTTTTATTTTATACTAGAAAAATACCTGAAAATTTAAAAATTAGTTTAATTTTTTGTTAGGTCCTTGATACTTGATACGTGACATAAACATTCAACTAATGGCTACATAATGGTTTCAATCAAGCAAGCTACATGCAAGTTAAAAAAATAGTACAGTAAAAAAAACAAAGACAACCTCTTGAAAAGAAAAAAGCGAAGGTATTCATTATAATAATAATAATCCGGGTTGCAGCGGTAGCTAGCAACCTAGTAAGAGACGATCACCTCCAATGTTAAGAAATATAAAACCCCCCAACTCCTAAAAAAAGAGTCAGATCAAAACAAAAAGTACACCATTAGAAGCGCCTTGTCCGAATCCTCTATAAAGGAAACTTACCGCCCTTTGGCTTGAATAACAAAGAAAATATATTGGCTTGAAAATAAAGAAAATAGACTTTTACCACATTATTCTCCACAAACGGGATATTTTTTTCTTTCCGCTTGATTTTTCTCCTCAGCTAGCTGGGCACTGGAAAATCATAGAGAGCTGTATAATAGCTCATTTTAAAGGAAATTGCAACATCTAGTCACTTTTGTAATTAAAAATAAAATACTTTTTAAAGTAGAATCAATTTTTTCAAAAAAATTGCATTTTTGATGTAATTTCATGCTGCAGTCTTTTCAAAGATATTTGAATTTTGAATCAGTAAAACAGTCCATGGTAATGAGCTCTATAGTAATAATAGCTACTTGTCTCAATAGTAACCGAAACTCCTGGAACCAAAATTTTCTTTTTTGGCTTAATCGCTAAAATTATTATGTAAACTGCAAAAATATTTATGATGCCTAATCAGTAATAGTAATTTTTTAATTTAAACAACAAAAATACATGAAAATTCTAAAATTAGTTTTGCTTTTTGTCTCCTGGAAAATTTTTTTTTTCATCTCAGTTCAAATTTATTATTGTATCCTGGAACCAAACTTTTTTTGGTTTGTAACCCGTAAAGTACATATCTCCATATTATTGTCTCATAATTGCAATTATTTTAGTTTTCAGTCCAGAATCGCTAAACTTATTATGTAAAATGCAAAAATATTTATGGTGTCTAACCAATAATACTAATTTTGTAATTCAAGCAAGAGAAATACCTGAAAATTTTAAAATTAGTTTTGTTTTATGCTAGGTTTTAGATACTCGACACGGGATTTTGTGTACTTAATAATTTTAAACATTAAAAAAATATGGTCTCCCGCGAGTGGAAAAAAAGAAAGAATAACCAAAAAAAATATCAAAATAGAGCAATCCAAATTTCTACTAATAGAAAACTTTACTACATAAAAAATAAAGCTAACATCCTGAAATATCAGAAAAGTATATTTAAAAGAGATAAAAATGTCACCGAACGCAATAAAGCTCGAGAACGCGTAAGGATTGCTACTAAGATGTCTTGTGATCCAGGATTTAAGAAAATGAAATATGACAGAGCAAAACAGAGGTATGTTACAGATCAGGGGTATCGAGAAGGGAAAATTGAGACAGCCAAACAAAAGAGCAAGGAACGGTATGATAACGATATAGATTATCGAAACGAACATAAGAAAAAAGTTGCTACCACAATAATGGGTAGATACTGGGGTGACAAAATCTATAATGAAAAAATTAAATTCTCTGCGAGGTTGTACCGAAGAACGCATAAGGACAAAGGGAAAAATTACATTCAGAAATACAAGAAGATGGCAAAAATGCAGGCTGATCTTTGTAAATTGAGAAAAATTTTACGCATGTTTTATCGGGATCACGAAAAGTATTCAAAATTACAGATTAAAATTCTCTTTGAAAGAGCGGATGCTGTTGAAAAGTCAGCTAGAAATGCTTTGGCAAAGCTTCATAGCAATATCCAAAAGAAATGTTGTCAGTTTAACGAATTTGCAGTAAAGAACGAACCTTAGCCCATAGTAGCAGAAATAAGAATATCTAGGTTGCACAGCAGTTTCCTTTAAAATAAGCCATTACAAAGCTCTTTATTATGACCACGAACTGTTTGATTTGATACTTCAGTTGCTAGGGGTATGAAATCCTGCCAGAAGCAATTTTTAGACATTTATCTATTTAAAGTCTAAATAAAAATTTTATTAAATAGTACTACACTAGATCCTCTTGGCTGACATCGTTCTATTTATGTACTATGGGTGAGAGATGGGTTACTTTAGTTTTTACTATGGGGGTGATCGTCTCTTACTAGGCTGCTACTGCTGCAACCCGCTACCGCTGCAACCCGGATATAAGAAAACTGTATTGAAAAACACCATTCATGATGAAGTACATCGGTCCTTTATGTAATTAACTAAAAAAAAATTTTTTTTTAACTGAAAGTAAGGAGCGACATTAAAACTTAAAACGAACAGAAATTATTTCGTATATGAAAGGGGCTCTCCCCTCCTCAACACCTCGCACTTTACGCCAAAGTTTTTTATTGTTTAAAAAAAAAAGCTGTGAGACAGAGTCAAACCTTAGCCTAAAGAGCGATTCGTTGAGAAGGGGACATCCCCTTTCATATACGGAATAATTTCTGTTCGTTTTAAGTTTTAATGTCGCTCCTTACTTTCAATTAAAAAAACTTGGTTTTTTAGTTAATTTCTGAACGTTTTTGAATTAATGCAGCTTTGATTTTGGCTCACTGTACATGAATAATTGAAACGAAATTCGCATGTTAATTTTCCTTTTTTTGGCTAATTGGCTTTCTCGAAATTTTGTTCTGACGTTACTTACAAATTAACTTACGTAACGAAAATCTATATTCGTGTGTTCTTATTACGTATATTAGGGATTTCTCTCCCTTGTCAATACCTCGCTCTTTACGCTAAAGTTCTAATTTTGTTTGAATCACAAACCCCTAAATCAAAAAGGCCGGTTAATTAAAATATATAGTTATTTTTAAAGAACTAAAAAACTTTTGCTTAAAGAGCGAGGTATTGAATAGGGATCAACCCCCTCATATACATAATAATTTCTGTTCGTTTTAAGTTTTAATGTTGCTCCTTATTTTCAGTTGAAACAAACTTGTTTTTTTTATTTAATTTCTGATTGTTTTTTAAATAATGCTGGGAAATCTGGCATGGAGCCCCCAAGGAAATTTCCTCCATGGAAAGATCCTTCCCAGTAACGCCTACTCTGACCCCAACCCTCCACTAGAAAAAAATTCCTCCTGAAAACACTTGTATGCTTCCCAATAACCAATACTATATGTAAACAATGGACAAAGTTTATTGCAGCCCTTCCCCCGGGAACTCTGGGGGATTAAGTCATCCTCAAAAACATATTTTTTTCGACTAGGCTGAACGAAATGGATGTCGCAAAATTTTGATTGGGTTAGTGCGGGAAAATATGAACGTGGGAGGAGGCTAAGTTGCCCTCCAATATTTTTGGTAATCTAGAAAGGGCACTAGTACTTTTGCTTCCACTTCGAATGAGCCCTCTCACGATATTCTAGAACTACTGGATCTATACGATCACCCCTGGGAAAATAAAAAAAAACAACAAACAAACAAACAACAGAAAAAAATTAATAACCACGCATCCGTGATCTTTCTTCTGGCAAAAAATACAAAATTCCACATTTTTGCAGATAGGAGCTTGACACTTCTATAGTAGGGTTTTCTGATACGCCGAATCTGAGGTGTGATTTTCATTAAAGTTATATGATTTTTAGGGGTTCTTACCGCCTTTTTTTGAAAATAAAGCAAATTTTCTCGCATGTAACTTTTGAGGGGTAAGACTAAACTTGATGAAATTTATATATTTGAAATCAGCATACAAATTTGATTCTTTTGATGTATCTGTTGGTATCAATTTTTTTTTTGATTTTTAGGGTTTCGGTTACTATTGGGCCGGGTCGCTCCTTACTTACAGTTCGTTAACACGAACTGTTTGATTCTTTTGATGTATCTATTGATATTAAAATTCCGTTTTTCAGAGTTTCGGTTACTATTGAGAGGAGTAGCTCTTACTATACAGTTCGTTACCACGAAGTGTTTGATTAGAAAGAAACTTTCAAGTAAAGAGACAGTTAGTTTTCTATACAGGTGTATTGGACAATAAGGTTCTAATCATTTACTTCGTTTTTTGATCTGTTTCTGGTTTTAGCAGTTATGGGCTATTTTATTTTTACCATGGGATGTGATCGTCTCTTACATGGCTGCTAGCTAACACTGCAACCCGGATTATAATGAATAATTCTGTACCAGAATCTTTACTATGAACTACCGTTGCAACCCGGATTTTCACTAGAAAATTTATCATTTACTTCGGGCAGAAGCGCGTTCTTTAATATAACTTATTTGGAATAGTATGAGACGAACCTCAAAGAATCAGACAGCGAACTAAGTCCAATATATGCAATGGTTTGGTGTTCTAATGATTGTCTTTTAATATATTCAAAAATAAAATATCTTTGCAAAGACTGCAGTATGAAAATACATCAAAAATGCAGTTTTTTTGATAAAATTGATTCTACTTTAAAAAAATATTTTATTTTGAAGTGCAAAAGGCACTAGATGTAGCAATTTCCTTTACAATGAGCCATTATACAGCTCTCTATGATTTTCCAGTGCCCAGCTAGCTGAGGAGACAAAAAAAAAACGAAAAAAAAACGCTGTATGTCGAGAATTTCATGGTTAAAATCAATTTTCTTGATTTTAAAGCCAACATATTTTCCTTGTTATTCTAGCCAAGGGACGGTAAGTTTGTTATATAGAGGTTTAGGACAAGGCGGTTCTAATAGTGTACTTCTAGTTTTGATATGAATCCTTTTTCAGGAATAATGGGTTACTTTAATTTTTAGTATGGGGCTTGTTCGTCTCTTACTAGGTTGCTAGCTTCCGCTGCATCCCGGATATCCGTTGAAGCTTACATAGTCCAATTTATAATGAACTATATCGATCCAATATGTGTGTCTTATATTGTCTTGTCCAAATATAAGCGCGTATGAATATTGCACTCACTTATTACTTCATATATGGTTGCTACCTACGATCATGACGTCATTCATCAAGATTGGCCATAGAAATGCAGCTTTTAATGGAAAAATTGATTTGATTTAAAATAAAAAAATAAGGAATTCTACAATAATCATGTATATAATGATTCCTTTTATTCCTTCAGTTCTTGTGGGCTACAGTACGTTCCTGAATGTAACCTGGCTACAACCTAAGATTGTGACGTCATTGATCAATCTTTAACATGAAATATGCACTTTTTCGTAAAAAATTCATTCTATTTTAAAAATAATTTGTTTTAACTACAAATGGTTTTTAACCCCATTAATTTCCTTTAAAATGAACCATTGAAAAACCCTCTACTTTGTCCCAGTGCCAAGCTATATGTGGAAAAGAAAAAGAATAAAAAAGATGCCTTTTAGGCAGAATGCTGTTGTAGCTGCCACTTTTCTTGATTTTCAAGCCAATATATTTCCCTAGCTGTTCAAGCCAAAGGACAGAAAGTTTTTCTATACAGGGTTTTCAGACAAGGCGGTTCTGATCGTGTACTTTTTTTTGGTCTGACTCTATTTTTAGGAGTTATGGGTTATTATATTTCTTAACATTGGACGTGATCGTGTCGTATGCTACACAAAGTATATATGATATTGTTCTTCTTGTTTTGATCTGAATCTTTTAACGGGAGTTATGGGTTACTTTAGTTTTTACTATGGAGCGTTATCGTCTCTTACTAGGTTGCCAGCTACCGCTGCAACCCGGATAAAAATAATATAAAAATATAGATTCTTTATGTAAAATTTAAAACAATATCTCTTAAATTGAAAATTTAAAAAGATAAACAGTTTAGCTACCTCCAAGCCAAATATAGTAACTAATATAAATTAATATAGGCAAGAGGTCGTTCTTTATTATAACTGTATATACACAGATTTGTGGAAAAAAAAATCAATGAATACTTTACTACAGCACAATGGATGAAAGTGTGCCTCATGATTGGAGGCTTGCGGGTTCAAATCCGCGTGTAGTAAGGGATTAATATCGAATAAAGGAATGATTCCTTAATATAATAGTCTCCACCTTACTCTCGCCCTTTATAGAGTTGATAAACCATCTTTTAAAAATATTAAATTTTGACATTTTTCTATATAAAGACAATTGTGTCCTTTGTGTTTGTTTGCAAGCGTTAGAGTCACTTAAACTAAAAGGAAAATCAAACTAATTTTAAAATTTTCAGGCATTTATCTGGTTTGAATTGAATAATTAAAATTATTGCTCAAGCACCATAAATATTTTGTAGTTTGCACATAAATACAGTTATTGTATTATTTAAATATAAAATTATTTTTATTTACCCGGATTAATGTAAACTTGTTAAAAAATTATGTAAGACGTCATAACCAGATGTTGCAACCATCATCGTTGCAGAGGTAGCTGCAAACTAGTAAAGGACAGCGGTAGCTAGAAACCTAGTAAGAGACGATCTACGAATCTCCTATATCAAGCTTGAATCTACTATGTCAAATCTCAATGTACTATGACAAGGCTAAATTTACTATATCAAGTGCAAATCTACAAGTCCAAGGCTTGACATAGTAGTTTTATGCTTCACATAGTATATGTGAAGTAAATCTGCATTATAGCAGATTTATCCTTGATATAGTAGATTCAGGTTTGACGTAGGAGATTTAAGCTTGACATATTAAATTTTGGCTTCATATAACAGATTTAGGCTTGATGTAATAGACTTAGGCTCGGCAAAGTAGTTTTAAGCTTTAAATCTCAGTTTTATACTTGACATAGTAGATTTAGGATCAATGCAGTAGCTTTTGGCTGAATAAAGTAGTTGTTTTAGTCATAGTTGATTTAGTCTCCATATTGTAGATTTAGTCTTTAGATAGTAGATTTTATCCATACCTAGTAGATTTAAGCCTGACGTAGTAGATTTGGACTTGATATAGTAAATTTAGGCTTGAAGTAGTACATTGAGATTTGACATAGTAGATTCAAGCTTGATATAGTAGATTCAGGTATGACATATTAGACTTAGACTTTATATAATAGATTTAATCTTGATATTGTACACCTAGGCTTGAAATAATATTTTTAAGTTTTACGTATTATTCTTAAGCTAGACGCAGCAGTCTTTTTCTTGACATTAATTAAAAAAAACTTTTTCCACAAAATAAGTTTTTCAAAGAAATGTAAAGAACTCCATTAAACAAAAATGACCAAAAATAAAATCAAATAATCTACCAAGCTCAAAACTACCACAAATCAGCATAGATAAATAAATGAAACCCAAAACGAACAGGAATTACAATAAATAACCGAGTCAAACTCAAAACTAGCAAAAATTAACATAAGTTGGGCGCAAGACCCCTATGCCTTCCCAAGGTCAGAACAAAATTTGCACTTTACTGAAAACAATACAAATGAATGTGCATTGTCTGTTTAGTATGCATATACTTATATTTAGTAATCAAAATGTTATGTTAAAATTATTTGATTTATTAAAGTTATAAAAGTAAAAACATTTATATTTTTTTCAGTAAAGTGCAAATTTTGTTCTGGCCTTGGGAAGGCATAGGGGATTTGCGCCCAACTTATGTTAATTTCTGCTTGTTTTGAGCTTGAATCGGTTATTTATTGTAATTTCTGTTCGTTTGGGTTTCATTTATTTATCGATGCTGATTTGTGGTAGTTTCGAGCTTGGTAGATTATTTGATTTTATTTTTGCTCATTTTATGTTTAATAGAGTTCTTTACTTTTCTTTGAAAAAATTATTTTGTGGGAAAAGTTTTTTTTAATTAATTTCTGTTCGTTTTATATTGACATAGTCTTTTCAGGGGAAAAGAAAATAACGCTTTAAATCTTTTCGTTTTTTAAGACTTTATAGTTTGGCCTGCTATTTGTATGCTGGAGAAAAATTTTCAGTAATTTTTAACAACATACACCATTTCAAAATATGGACACAAATAGTACTGTTTAACTTAGTTTCATGCCTCCTCTAGTTGACCTGAAATGGAAAACTTGATGCCATTCGCAAAAAAATCTGTTTACTTTCTTTGATCGCTTGGATACACTTAAACTATTTTGATTTGGTTAAATTTTAAGAGCAGAAGTAGCCTCGAAAGTTTGAACATAATACCCCCAGTCGTTCTTGGGATACTGCTGAGATGCCTTATTGGGAATTAGCATTATCACAGTGCATTTTGATTTAATCTTAAGACAACATTTAGTTTTTAAACATAATGGGTCAGTAGGAGGGTGGGAGTGGAAGGGGGATTAGTTGCCCTCCAATCACTTTCGACTATTAAAAAGGGCATCAGTCCTTTCTATTTTTAATCGAATGAGCCCCTTTCGGAGTTCCCACGACAACTCCTTCGATACGAAGTGCCCTGGTCTAAACAACAACAGCAACAAAAAATATTAATAATCACTTTTGACTTTTAAAAAGGGCACTAGACTTGGATTTTCCAATCGAATTAGCCTTTTTTGAAGTTTCTACGACAATAACTTCTATAAAAGCCTTATATGCGCCTATGGCATAACTTAAAACCCTTTCCCTGAGAGTTGTAGGTGAGTGTCCTTCTCAAAAACATATTTTCCATCTGGAAATTAACTAGCCTACGCTAAACAAAATGGCTATCTCAAAATTTTGATTGGATGTGTTTGGGTGAATGCTGGACGTGGGGGGGGGGGCTAGTTACCCTCCAATCATTTTCTACTATGAAAAAGGGCACAAAACCTTTGAATTTCCAATCAAATGAACCCCTTTTGAAGTTTCTATGACAACGCCTTCTATAAAAACCTTATATACCCCAGGACATAACTTAAAAATATTGCCCTGAGGGTTGTTGGGATGTGTCCTCCTAAAAAATATATTTTCTATCTGGAAATCAACTCCGCTTAACAAAATGGCTTTATCAAAATTTTGATTGGATGTGTTTGGGGGAATGATGGGGGTTGGGGAGGGGCTTGTTCCCCTCCAATCACTTTCTACTATTGAGAAGGGAACTAGCCCTTTGAATTTCCAATCGAATGAGCCTGTTTTGAAGTTTCTACGACAACTCCTTCTTATAAATCCCCAGGGCATAACTTAAAACACTTGCCCTGAGGGTTGTTGGGGAGTGTCCTCCTAAAACACATATTTTCTAAATAAAATGGCTATCTCAAAATTTTGATTGGATGTGTTTGGGGGAATGATGGGCGTGGGGATGGGGGGCTAGTTGCCCTCCAAACCCTTTTGACTTTTAAAAAGGGCACTAGCTCTTTGAATTTCCTATCGAATGATCCTGTTTTGAAGTTTCTATGACAAAGTCTTCTATAAAAACCTTATATGCCCTCAGGGCATAACTTAAAACCCTTACCCCGTGGGTTGTGGGGGAGTGTCCTCCTCAAAAAGATATTTTCGATCTGTAAATCAGCTACGCTAACAACATGCCTATCTCAAAATTTAGATTGGATGTGTTTGGGGGAATAAAGGGCGGGGGGGGGCTAGTTGCCCTCCAATCACTTTTGACTATTAAAAAGGGCACTAGCCCTTTGAATTTGCAATCGAATGAGCCTTTTTTGAAGTTTCTACGACAACGCCTTCTATAAAAACATTATATTCCCCCAGGGCATAACTTAAAACCCTTGCCCTGAGGGTTGTGGGGGATTGTCCTCCTCAAAAACATATTTTCGATTTAGAAATCGACTACGCTGAACAAAATGGCTATCTCAAAATTTTGATTGGATGCATTTGGGGGGAATGATGGGCGTTGGGGGGGGATAGTTGCCCTCCAACCACTTTTGACTATTGAAAAGGGCACTAGCCCATTGAATTTGCAATCGAATGAGCCTGTTTTGAAGTTTCTACGACAACGCCTTCAATAAAAACCTAATATGCCCCCAGGGCATTACTTAAAACCCTTGCTTTGAGGGTTGTGGGGGAGTGTCCTCCTCAAAAACATATTTTCTATCTGGAAATCAACTACGCTGAACAAAATGGCTATTTCACAATTTTGATTGGGTGTGTTTGGGGTACTGATGGAGGTGGGGGGGGGGGGGCTATTTGCCTACCAATAACTTTCAGCTATTAAAAACGGCACTATCCCATTCAATTTCCAATCGAATGAGCCTGTTTTGAAGTTTCTACGACAACGCCTTCTATAAAGACCTTATATGCCCCCAGGGCATATTTTTAAAACCCTTGCCCTGAGGGTTGTGGGGGAGTGTCCTCCTCAAAAACATATTTTGTATCTGGAAATCAACTACGCTGAACAAAATGACTATCTCAAAATTTTGATTGGATGTGTGTGGGGGAATGATGGGCGTGGGGGGTGGGGGCTAGTTGCCCTCCAATCACTTTCGACTATTAAAAAGGGTACTAGCCCATTGAATTTGCAATCGAATGAGCCTGTTTTGAAGTTTCTACGAAAATACCTTCCATAAAAACCTCATATGCCCCCAGGGCATAATTTAAAACCCTTGCCCTGAGGGTTGTGGGGGAGTGTCCTTCTCAAAACATATTTTCTATCTGAAAATCAACTGCGCTGAACAAAATGGCTATCTCAAAACTTTGATTTGATGTGTTTGGGGAAATGATGGGCATGTGGGGGGGCTAGTTGCCCTCCAATCACTTTCGACTATTAAAAAGGGCACTAGCCACTCCAATTTACAATCGAATGAGCCCTTTTCGAAGTTTCTACAACGACTCCTTCGATACAAAGTGCCCGGGTGTGCCCCGATCGTTTCTAATGTATGTAATGGTTTGTTTTTCGAATGATCGTCTTTTAATGTATAATGGAAATAAATATTATCAAAAAATTTGTGTTTAGTTCTCGTATCAAGTAACAAAAACCTTACAAAAAATAAAACTAGTTTTGAAGTTTTCAGGTATTTTTTTAGTTTCTCGATTCCTACAGTTCACAATCAACATAACCATATGCTATTGTATGTATATTGATTAAGCACTTGTCAGTCCTGTAACTCTAAGCACTGCACGTTTTTTACTTAAAACTATAATTAATTTTTGACTATGGGACGTGATCGATACTTTATATATGATCTGTTTTCGGTCTGATCTGTTCTGATCTCGGTCTTTTCTGAGCCGTTCTCGGTCTGATCTAATCTGTTATCGGACTGATCTGATCTGTTCTTTGTTTGATGTGAAATTACAAACAGGAAAAAGTCTACGGCTTTTTCTTAATGGGAATAGTAAGAGACCACCTGGCTACAACCTACGATTATGACGTCATTGATCAATTTTTAACATGAAATATGCAGTTCTTCGCATAAAAATGATTCCATTTTAAAAATAAGTTGTTTTAATTAGAAAAGGTTCTTAACCCCATTAAATCCTTTAAAATGAGCCATTGAACAACTCTGTACGATGTTTCAGTGCCAAGATATCTGTGGAAAAGAAAAATAAAGATGCCGTTTAGGCAGAATGCTGTATGGCAAGAATGGCAAGAACTTGCAACTGTTGCCTTAATTGTCTGTAGCTGGCCCTTTAATTAATTCAATATAATCAAAAAATAGCCAGTTTTAAGACAGATTGTCTTAGACCTCATTGATGATATCCACCCTGAGTACCACTAAGCTTAATTGCAGTGACAGTAGGTTTGGTCCATATATACGTTCTCGACGCCTACAATTCACAATGGACAGACATTTTCTTCTACTGAAAATAGATGGCATGATGTTTATAGGTCATATGCTATTGTCGGTATATTGGTTAACTACTTGTCAGTCCTGTAACTCTAAGCACTGCACGTTTTTTACTTAGAACTAAAATTAATTTTGACTACTGGACGTGATCGATCCTTTATGTATGATCTGTTCTCGGTCTGATCCGATCTGTTCTCGGTCTTATCTGATCGGTCATTGGTCTGATCTGATCTGTTCTTTGTTTATGTGAAATTAGAAAAACATTTTGGGGGTAGATCAACCCCCCCCCCTGGATACGGTCTTGGCCCTTGCCTATTCTTTTGGATATTGTTTGTCTTTTGGATATTGTTTATCTTTTCTGTTGTTTTTTTGTTGCTTGGCATCACGCAAGTTTGTGCCCAGGGGTCTTAATTCCCGGAAATGTAGGAGAAAGGAGGAAAAATGTACTTTTAATGCTTAGGAACGCTGGAATTTTCTAATAAAATCCGGTTACTATAGAGGAATACGGCTTCTCCCTGGCTCCTCTGTAAGGCAAAGTGTAAGCGTATACGACGAATCTGGGAATAAGCTCGACGCAAACGCTATTAATAAGCATTTTGCTAGTATTTGCAGAAGCAATCCACCCATTTACGATGTTCCCACCTTGGCTGTTCCATCTGAAATACCTGTGATTTTCCCTCACAAAGTTGCAAAGCTTCTTGAGAGACTTGACCCCAATAAGGCAACTTACCCTGGAGACATTCCAGCAACCCTGTACAAAGAAAACGCAGCCTTTCTAGCTGAACCTCTGACTGCCTTTTTAAACCAATGTATTTTGAGTGGTACCTTTCCGGATGATTTAAAAAAAAAACAGTTGTAACGCCAATACCTAAAGTTTCAAATCCAAAAGGGGTGAGTGACCTACGACCAATATCTTTGACCCCTATTGTATCTAAAGTTTTTGAACATTTTCTAAAGAAATGGTTACTAGAAAATTTCTGTGATAAAATAGATCCCTGTCAGTATGGGTTTATCAAAGAATCTAGCACAGTACATTATCTCATCAAAATTGTGGAAGAGGCCCTGGAGCATCTAGAAAATAAAGGCTCATTTGTAGAAATATTGCAAGCAGACTTAGAAAAGGCTTTCGACAAATCAAGCCTTCCGGATATACTTGAGTCAATGACAGATTTTAGGCCTTTTTTAATTCGGATCGTTTATAGTTGTTTACACGGACGGCAACAGTTTGTTAGTGCTGATTGGGTAGAATCGGATTTTCTTGAGGTTTTCTGTGGAATACCCCAAGGTACCAAAATGGGACCTGTTTTATTTTTAATATTGTGTAACAAAATTGCGACTTGGCATGAAAACAGAGCGAAGTTTGCAGATGATTTATCATTGCTGATACTTCATAAGCTAGGATCCATGATTAGTACGGATGGCATAATTTGCCGTCTGGAGGCTGACTATGAAGAAAAACGGCTTTCAATTAATAGGAAAAAGTCAGCACTTATGATAGTCTCATTTTTGAAAAAAGAAGTTCCTAGTCAAAGTGATATAAATGTGCCAATTGTAAATAATATGACAATTTTAGGTTTGACTTTTAACTAAAAAATGTCATGGATGGATCATGTAAATACTAAGAAGACGAATATAGCGTTGCGTAATCTAGTTACAACTCGATGATTCGGATTTAGTCATTTTTCGCTGTTGAATCTTTGCAAACTGTACATTCTGAGTATTTTAGAGTATGCTTGTGTTCTGTGGCCACCTGGACTAAATAAAGAGCAAATAAACAACCATGAGAATGTGCAGAAACGAGCTACCCATGTGATGTCAGGTCCGGAATTCACGAATTATGATGATAGCCTTAAAATCCTAGGCCTAGAAGGACTTGATTCCAGGCGACACCAGCTTACAATGGTCTTTAGACAGAAGCTTTTGGAGTCAAGCAGGCATCGAGATTTGCTCCCTGAACCGGCAAGAACAGGGTGTAATACAAGGCACCAAAGTAAACTCGAGCCTTGTAAGCCCGTGGCTACCAACCGATACAGATTGTCTTTTTGACAGTATTTTGTGTCTCATTTTAATAAGTAAGTGACAAGGAAGAGTGATTATTTAAATTATATTGTGTCTCATTTAATTCTCGTTATTTGATATAATAAATTCGTATTTTATCGTATCGTATCGTAAATAAAAAGACTAAGAAAAAAGGTATTTTTAATGAAGATACGAAAAAGAAAGATTTCTCAAAATCTAGCATAAGAGGACGCACAAAGACTTGTCCCCTCATTCAAATGCATGACTGTACTGTCAGGAAGGAAGTCAGCCGCTTTGTGGCATGTTTGAAACAGGTTTTTGTGTGGCATGGCCGCATAGAAACAAAAATGAATTCTTGTCGAAAAGGGGCATGTTTAAGAGCTGACGTCACAAGACTTGTTTTGTTTCTTAAGCTAATACGAAGGTGATGACATGCCAATTCTAAACCAAAAACGACTCTATCGAAATGTGGCACGTATAGGCATCATGTCAAAAAACTGGTTTTTGTTCTATAAGCTAATATGAAACCAATGGCAAAAGTTCATTTACATTGAATAATTAAGGGTTTGCTGGAATTCAGTGGTAGAGTAAGTACTTTGAAATAAAGATGGCAGTGAGAGATAAACCCTTTTTTAAAAAAGGGATGTCTTTTCAACTTAGGATTTATAAATACCTACTTCTAAGGTGCAGAATGTACAAAAATAAAAGTAGATATTTTATTTGCAAATATATTTGTTTCCTTTATGTATAAATTATATTTTTTGGAAGGAGATTGTATAAAACATTTAGTTAAAAATTTTTGATGGTTTTCGTTCAAATAAGAAATTTTGTTTATCACTGGTTTCATATCAAGTGGGACTCTTGTTAAAACGGATTTAAATGGCCATGTTCACTGGAAAAGGGTGATTCTAACCCTCTAAATAGCTCCCTCTGGAGCTATTGTTTTATCCTTATATCCTTTCACTCTAAACCTTCAACTCTGTTTCTACTTAGCCTTTTGTTTCATTCCTATCTAGTATTCATTCATATAGATAAAAAATTACAAGAAACGTTGAATCGATAAATACTTTATTTTAAATAAGAGATTATTTTATAAAATACATGGTTGTGTCTTCTTCCACTGTCAAATCCATAGACACTTTGAGTCTCTGTTTTGTCGTTGTCGGGTAAACTTCGAATGGTTAAATTTTCGTTGTTTTTTTTCTTCCTTCTTTTTTATTTAGCACTGAGGACAGCTTGAGGGAGGTCCTTGTAGAAATATTTGCTTGTTTCTTCGTCATCATGGTTTGCCACTGGCTGACAAAATCCTTGTTTTCTCACCTGTTTTGATTTTATTTTTCATTTTATTATTTTCTGATTAGAGAGCCTAAGTGTTGAAGTTTTAAATCCTATTTTCTATCTAAAATCTTGAATTTTGTACTTTTTCCTTGAAGAGATACGGTTTTATATGTTTCGTTCCCCATGCCCAATTGTAGCAAACCAAACCTAGAAGATTAGAAGAGGGCTTGTTTGATCGTGAATCACAAATATTACTGACCTTTGAGAATAACAAAAAATTGGAGGGTAGCTAGCAATTGTTCCACGCCTCTTTTTACCCATATAATGACATATCAAAATTTGGCATTATTAATTTGATTTAAACAGTAGAAAGGTCCAATAATTTATCTTTGGGGAGGAAATGATCCCTTATAGTCCAAGAAGAAGGAACTACAAGTTACGCAGTTTGCCCACCGTTCACATATAGTATTTCTCATTGCAGAATAGGAAAAAAATTATAATGGGAAGTGGTATTTTTTGGTGGGAAGGGGGTCCTTGAGTGGTATAAAGCCCTTCCGGGGGAATAATTTTTCATGGTAAGATTCAGGGAAATTTCTGAGCCAAATTTTACACAGAAAGCAGGAAAGGATTTCTTGTCAAAATTTGAAAAACAATCAGAAATTCCATTTATAAAACCAAGTTTTAAGCTTAAGAGAAACAAGAGCCATTTTAAATATGGGTGGAGCGGCTCCTTTCTCAATCCTTGCTCTTTAAGCTAGTTAGTTTTCGTTATCGTTCTATGACTCGTTTCTTTAGGATTGAGTCACAGAACACAAGGGATGTTGAATATTCAGTATTTTAAATAACTTTCTTTTCCAACTGTTCGTGGTAACGAACTGTAAGTAAGGAGCGACCCGGCTCAAAGGTAACCGAAACTTTAAAAAACGGACTTTGGTCCCAATAGATACATCAAAAGAATCACATTTTAATTCTGATTTCAAATATAAGTTTCATCAAGTTTAATAGTACTCATCAAAAGTTACGCGCCTGAGAAAATTTGTCGATTTTCTAAAAAAAAGAGAAAGACCCCCTTAAAGTAACTGAACCCTAATGAAATTCACACCATCATATTTAGCGTATCAGAAAACCCTACTGTAGAGGTTTCAAGCTCCTATCTACAAAAATGTGGAATTTTGCATTTTTTGCCAGAAGAAAGATCACGGGTGCGTGTTTATTTGTTTTGTTTTTCCCAGGGGTAATCATATTGACCCAGTGGTCCTAGAATATCGTAAGAGGGCTCATTGGAATGGAAATTAAAAGTTCTAGGCCTCTTTTTAAGTGACCAAAAAATGGGAGGGGAGCTTGGCCCCCTCCCGCGCTCATTTTTTTTCTCAGTCACCCAATTAAAATTTTGAGATAGCCATTTTGTCCAGCATAGTCGAAAATCTAATAAATATGTCTTTTACAATGACTTAATCCCCCCCCGTTCCCCGGGGACGGGCTGCAAGTTATGAACTTTGCCCATTGCTTACATATTGTATTGGTTATTGGGAAGTATACAGACATTTTCAGGAAGAATTTTTTTCGGGTGGGGGGGGGGCTGGAGGAGGGGCTATCTATTCTAATTAAACGGCCTTTGTGATTCAGGGGTTTGTGAATTAAAAATTTTTTAACTTTTAACGTAAATAGTGTGGTATTGACTAAGGGGAGAACCCAATCATATACGTAATAAAAAAAAAACAATAAAAAAAAACAAGCGATACGGCTCAATAGTAATCGAAACTTTTAAAAACGGAATTTTGATGTCAATAAATATATCAAAAGAATGGGCTTATAATGCTGATTCTAAATATATGAATTTTATTAAGTTTAGTATTACTCATCAAAGGCTACGAGCCTGAGAAAATTTACCTGATTTTTTAAAGAGGGGGGAAACATCCCCTAAAAGTGAAAAAATTTAATGAAAATCACACCGTCAGATTCAGCGTATCAGAAAACCCTATAACATAGGTTTCAAGCTCATATCTGCAAAAATCTGCAACTGTGTATTTTTTGCCAGAAGAAAAATATACGAATATAGAAGTTTGTTACGTAAATTAATTTGTAAATTACGTCAGAACCAAATTTAGAGAGCCATTTAGCAAAAGAAAAGTAAATTTTTTATGTAAATTTTGCTTACTTATTCAATGCCGGCGAGCCAAAATAAAAGCTGCATTAACTAAAAAACGATCAGAAATTAAATAAAAAAACAAGTTTTTTAAACTGAAAGTAAGGAGCGACATTAAAACTTAAAACGAACAGAAATTATTCCGTATATGAAGGGGCTGTGCCCTCCTCAACGCCTCGCTCTTTACGCTAAAGTTTTTATTGTTTAAAAAAAAGAGTTGTGAGAAAGTCAAACTTTAGCGTCAAGAGCGGGGCGTTGAGGAGGGGACAGCCCCTTTCATATACGGAATAATTTCTGTTTGTCTTCAGTTTTAATGTCACTACTTACTTTCAGTATAAAAAACTTGTTTTTTTTTTATTTAATTAGAGTAAAGAGCGAGGATTGAGAATGCGACTGTAACGGAAAAACTTCTGATCATTTTAAGTTTAAACCTTGCTCTTTACTTTCAGTTGAAAAAAGTTGTCTTTTAATTTGTTGAAAAGACATTTGTTTCATTTGTTGACGAACAGAAATTATTCCGTATATGAAAGGGGCTGTGCCCTCCTCAACGCCTCGCTCTTTACGCTAAAGTTTTTATTGTTTAAAAAAAGAGTTGTGAGAAAGTCAAACTTTAGCGTGAAGAGCGAGGCGTTGAGGAGGGCACAGCCCCTTTCATATACGGAATAATTTCTGTTCGTTTTAAGTTTTAATGTCGCTCCTTACTTTCAGTTTAAAAAACTTGTTTTTTTTATTTAATTAGAGTAAAGAGCGAGGATTGAGAATTCGACTGTAACGGAAAAACTTCTGATCATTTTAAGTTTAAACCTTGCTCTTTACTTTCAGTTGAAAAAAGTTGTCTTTTCATTTGTTGAAAAGACATTTGTTTCATTTGTTGACGAACAGAAATTATTCCGTATATGAAAGGGGCTGTGCCCTCCTCAACGCCTCGCTCTTTACGCTAAAGTTTTTATTGTTTAAAAAAAGAGTTGTGAGAACGTCAAACCTTAGCGTAAAGAGCGAGGCGTTGAGGAGGGCACAGCCTCTTTCATATACGGAATAATTTCTGTTCGTTCTAAAATTTAGTGTCGTTCATTATTTACATTTTAAAAAACTTTTTTTTTATTCAAAGGCTGCGAACATGGAGGGTGTGGTGGGCAACAGCCCGCCAACACTGCCTCTTAATTTTTGTACATCTTAAGGTTCGATCTTTTAACTCAGCTTCTTTAACTCTTTAGAAAACGTAGTTTTTTTCAAATAATTAAATTATATAAAAGGGGAAAACTGAGTTTTTTAAGTGGAAGTAATAAGCTTCTTTAAAACCAAAATATTTGTCATCGTAAGTTTGAATAAAGTAAAAAAAACCTAAATATAATATAAAGTAAAAGTCTGAATAGAATATAACGAAGTGGATTTTTGAATGAAATAAACAACGGTTATCAAAACATAAATGAACCGGAACTGTCCAGCAAATGAAAAGGGTCATAGTTACAAACCTCTAAGTTTTTTATGCTAGTTTATTTTTTCCATTAAGACTTTTTGTTATTCGTATAGGTTTTAAACAATAAAATTCGTGGTTTGTGTTGAGGAGATTCAATTATCAGAACATTTGTAATCGTAATTATTCTCAAATTCTCAACGTTACAACTATAATCTTCTCAACACATTTTTGGCATTTAATATCTTAGATGGTTTTCAATTGTTGAAGTTCTTGCACTAGCTTAGTTAAAGAAGCTTTGCTCTGTTATTATGAGAGTTAATAAAATGGAAAAATTATTTATAAAAATAAAAACGAGTCATTTATAAATTTTAATTGTGAAGCTAAAACCTCACTTATCCTTTGCCACAGCTGTTTTAAAGCTATCTTTAGCAATTTGGTATTTTATAAGATAAAAACAGTAGGTTCGAATCATTATACTGTTTTAGCTGATTTATAGCTAATTGTTGCTGTTATCAACAAGTTTCTAGAGTTACTTTCATCCAAAGAGCATGTCCTTGCTTGTTCATTTTCTTCATAAATAATTTATTCATTTAACACAAAAATATAGAAAAATTGTGCGGAGAATATTGGTAAGTCGGAAAATATCGATTGGAGTAGTAATTTTACGATACAATTTGTGTCTGCTTTGCCTAATTAGTCAAAACTATGTATTTTTAATTTAAAAGAATAATATTAAGAGAAATTAAGTACGTGACAAAAAAAAATATTCTGTTTTTTTTTGGAACACCTATTTTCGGACATTTAATTTGGCATCCAAAGTCATTACCTTATAAAAAGGATATTTCTATTGAATGCAATAAATTTTTTGTCAGATTTAAATTTTATTAAATACTGGGGATAAACGAAAATATATTTTCTTTTTAATTCCTACAATGTGACAAGAATTAAAGCGCAAAAATATGGACTAAATTGATTTGCTTCAACCTATGATTCCTAATCTTAATGTGTTCCAAAAAAGTATTTATATTTGAAAAATAACCCTTATAGATGCCATCTTTTACAAAGTATGAAACCAACCTATTCCACTGAACGAATTTACTTTTATTAAGATGAAAAATATATTTATTTTGAACCTATAATTACCTAATTTGATTATCCGTTTTGAAAGTTAATCTTTAACCTAATAAGTCAAAACTAAAATAGAGATTTACACAAAATAAAAAGGCCAAAAACACGCCACAGCTTCATTAAAGTCCTTTGCTAAGCAAAGGACATTATTAAAAAAATGTGCAACTTATAAAATTTCACTACAATCCTTCAAAACCTTCATCCATTATTATGCATTATTTCGTTCTTCATTCATTCTTTCCAGTAATCTTCTAGGATCTTTCTGAATCCCTATGTCCTGAAAATATTTATTTATTACGCAAAAGTACACTGAGGTCTTGTGCCATTGACAGGGAAAGTTAGAGTAACTCAATAACCGTTTTGTAGCCGCTTCTCTCTGTTGTAAAATTGTGTTTAATCTCATTGCATCTCTTTTACATTTTCATGCCAAAAAAATGTATTCCTTAATGTTTAACATTATAAGAGTGTGGACGACTATGTCTTAACCAAAGGGCTATATGTGATCCAATCTTAAAGTACAAAGGACATCAAACTTAAAGCTTTTGGTTCTCCCCGGGTCCATCTTAGATCTAATCAGTGGTTTCCTTGGGCGGTTCTTTGGGTCTTAGGCAGCTTTCTTGGATGTATAATAATTGTTTCTATGGTTTGCTTTGGGTTGTTAGAACATTCTCAAGGTTAGAATCCCTGCTTAAAGCTTCACCAAACAAAGTATTTCTAAGTAAATTAATTTTTTTTCAAATGAAAGCATTATTAGGACAATTTTTCAAGGGGAATCTTCCACCAAGAGTTTTAGGAGGGATTTTCAGAAAGGATATAATTGTCCGGAGAGAATTTTAGGGGGGGGGGGGTGGTACTTTAAATGAGACAAATTTTCAAGAACAAGTTTCCCGTGAATGAAGTGAATTTTTCATGAAGAGAAAACCAGATTTAACGGAATTATTTGAAAAATGATAATAAACTTAATAAAAAAATTAAGGAGCAGCCCTAAACTGAAAATAACGGAAAATTACTTCATATATAAGTGATTTTGACTATTTGTCCCAACTTTTTAAGAGCAACTCCTGAAACCCAAAGGGTAACGTAAATTAAGATAAAGGATGCTGCACTAGATCCTTAAGGTCCATCCCGGTGGTGCTGATCTCCGTCTCAAAGCCTTTCAGCCAGAAAGTGCAAGGGGGGATGAAAGCCAGCCACCCTAGGCTTTCGCACACCTTTCCTGTTTACCTTCCCCAGATTTCTCCAGGTACCCATTTGGAGCTTAGTCAACTCTGACTGAGCTTACTGAATCACGCCACACTAAACCCCGTCCCAAACCAAATAATTGGATACACTAGGATTCGAACCCTCACCCTTTCGGACAAGAGCTCCTAAATATAGCGCACCAATCCACTCGGCTAGGTACCCAAAGCGTATGTAATTATGATAAAAAGCTCTTTTAAAAGGACCAAAACAACTATCATAAATAGCGAGGTATTGAGGAGCAAGGTAAAGAGCAAAGCTTCACCCCCCTTTTTCATGGAATAATTCCTGTTCTGTTTTAGTTTTAATCCTGGTCCTAATTTTCAATTGAAAAAACTTTTTTTTTAATTTAATTTACACAAAAAAGAATGGACAGTTCATAGAATAAAAATAAGCACAAACTAGATATTGAATCTTTGAATATGGCCGTGTATTGTACTTGTTTGACAAACAACTTTTAGAACTAGGGTAATTATATGAACAATTTAGAGAGCATTAACTTGAATGAGAAAGTATCCTTACAGCTAGTATTGAATCTGAATGAGTTCTTGACCTATCAGATATATTTGGCAAAGAAAAAATCGTATTTATAAGAGTCCCAAAGTTAACATTAACTTTGTTTTGGGGACGGGGCGACTTCAAAATTACAATTGCTGCAAATGTTAACCATAATTGAATATACCTTGCAATACATTTAGGCTGTATTGTTTGACATCCATAAGCCACTTACTGTTGACCTACTACAAAAAACTTATACAATATTGCTTTTTGACTCTTTGGAAGACGATAACAGTTGACAAAGTAGATGGCTCTTATTGAATTGCTATATAATCAATAGAAAATTCGTGAATCTAAAAAAAGGCATTTTTCCTATGCCCGTAGATGCTTTCATCAACATTATTTAAATCTAATCAAATTGGGTTGAGTGTCTCGCTTTATTTACTATGTTTTATGGCACATATAAAGGAATAGTATTACTAGCATGACAACTACCTCTTGGTACGTTATAATTCATTCATTTACAAAGAAATTGAAGCTTAAAGAGTAATAAAACAGTGGAACTTAAACAGTAAAGAAATTGGAGCGAAGAAACAGCAATATTATAAAGTTGATATGTATTTATTATAGTAAAATTTTATAGAAGATAAAACATACGCATTTTTAAATGTTAATAAATAACTCTTAATGTGGTAACATTAATTGAATCTGCTTATTCCAAAAAGTTCATTAAGTAGACACACGCTTTTGAAAGCATCACGGGATCTATTGTTTCATTGCTGTAGTTAATTATGGAGAAAAGAACTGGATAAATAATGCTTAAAGTAAGCTCCTTAGAATATATTACTTCTTAAAATATAATCCTGACACGGGAAAAAAACGAAAAAAGATAGGACTAAGCCTGAAAACAAACAAAAACAAGCTTTACATGGTTTTTTCCCTTAGAATTGATAGTAGAAAGTTAAGATGACATCAACTCATTGAGCTGGAAATGTGAAGGATTTTCTATATTTAGGACTTAAGAAAAAATTGTTCCCTGGTATTGGAGGATTAACAAACGGGGGTTACCAATTTTAAAGGCAAAAATAGCACGACGGGGTTACTATGCCAGTTACTGGAGGGGGAGATCTCTCGTTTGCCGAAAATAGTGGGATTTCCATGGTTACTCCAGCGGTTCTATACATACAAGCGTGATCGGAGGGTCTAGGGCCACTTTAAAAAGACAAGGTTTACCAATAAGATTTCTAGCAATCTCTTTAGACTCAACCTAGGCTGAAAAGTTGAAAGAGTATATAGTTTTAAAAAACGTCTTACTGTATTCACTTCACGCTGTATAAGAACTGATTTAAAAAAAGACTCTGTCTCACAGGCCGCTCTGCTAGCCGCGTGACTGTAACATGGGGTACGGGGTGGTTAATTAATTCTTCCAGCGAATCCTAGGTCTTTGCCAAGAATGGCAAAGATTTGCAACTTATCTCACAGTCAGTCACTTAATTGAGGTTAGTAATGAACCAGGAGAAACCAAAAATATTCTCAAGAAGAAAGCTATCACCAAACTCCTAGGTGATGACATCTTGAAAACAGCTATAACTCAACTATCTTCCATCAAAAAGGACATAGATTCCACATCAAAGCTAGTTAAGCCTGTTGACTCAACTGCTAATCAAATCGACGCCCTTGCCCTAGTCAAAGGCAAGAAATCTAAGAAAAAAACGGCAAACTATCCATCCCAGTCCAAAATTACCTCCAATGATAATTCGTCAGCTGAAGAAGAATTTCAGTATTCAAATCAAGCAAATGATGAAACTTCGACCACAATGGATATTTAAATGTGTACTATGTAAGATTTTACGTTTTTCACAAAATTATCAGTGTGCAATAATATTGTTTTTAACTATGATGATGACCAAAATAATTTGCGCCACCACCCCTTAGCTAGCCCTGATAGCCCCTTATGCCGTTTTAACTGTGAAGATCTCGACACTAGATTTTGTAAGAAATGTGAAACCTAAGTTAATGGAAGAGACAAAACTTAATATAATCTGCTTTAACATCAAAAGCATAAGACATAAGTGGACTAATTTTAAAGATTTAATTTTAATTAACGGTCACTGCCCTTTCGAAGTAATTGGAATAACGGAGACGTGGCTTTCAGAAATTGATGATACTAATGAATTTTCCCTCCCTGGCTTTCAAGCTATTCATATTGAAAGAAAATTAACCAAGTCCTCTTTTGGCATTTCTCTTTACATCCGGTCAAGTCTAAAATTCACCAGGCTATTACACTGTGAATCCTTATTCTCGCAACCTATAAATAATAGATGCATTTATTCAATGAGTGTTGACGGCAATTCTTTTATTTTTTCATTGTTTTATAAGCCAACTTCATTTTCGACACATTTCTTTTGTAATCTTTTTGATGACTTTTCTAGTTGTATTAATTTACCACAAAAGAAGGCAATAGTTTTTGGGGACTTCAATTGTAATTTACTAAATGTTAGCAGTAATAATGATTGTGAAACCTTCTTTGAAACATTTACCTCAAGTGGTCATCTTCCGACAATCCTTTTTCCTACTAGAGTTGATCCAATGAGGTCTACCGCTACTGTAATTGATAACATTTTTGTAGCCACTTCCTTGGGAAACCACCTGTCCTCCAAAATAATATTCTCTGACCTGTCAGACCACTTTCTAATCTATTTCTCTCTACCCTTCCAACCAACTATTAAACACACTAGAACTAATATCCCTACGTCTAATAGGATATATAATATTGTGAATATGAACCGGGTCACGGATCGTTTGAAATAATTTGACTGGTCAAAGGTTTTGGATTGTCAGGATGTTAATTCAGCCACAAATGGTTTTACACAGGGACTGAGTGATCTTATGAGTTCAACCTTTCCAGTCTGTAAATCAAACCGAAAAACTACCTATATACACCCCTGGATGTCAAATAGCCTGATAATATCTTCATATTGTAAAAATAACCTAGATAAGTTAGCATGCAAAACCAGTAGAGTTATTGACATAACTAATTATAAAACTTACAAAAACTATATACAAAACTCTTCCGTGAAGCAAAAAAAAAAATAATATTATTCAAAAATCACTCACTGCAAAGGGACCTTGCAAGGAAAATTACACCATCATAATCAGCATATTTGATAACTCTACTTTATAAGTTTCAAGGCCCTATACACCATAATACGGAATTTTACATTTTTACCACAAGAAAGATCTCGAATGCATGTTACTTTGTTTCTTTAATTTCTTCCTCAAGGGCGATCAAATGGAAACAGTGATCCTATAAGCTCAGAAGACGGTTCATATACCATCGATGCCAAACAAAATTGGGCGCAATATAATCAACTTCGTGACAAAGCTGTTTTAAAGTATAAAAAAGGTGGACTTGCCCTTATCGAAAGTAGAATACTTTTGAAACTTCATTTGAAAGGCCATTTCTTGGCCAAACATCAACATTTTGACACTACTGACAAGCCAAATTTGTTTTCAAATTTTGCTTCAAATTTGACATCTTTGAATGCAAAGCAGATAGTTGCTCTTCCCTTTCTCGAATAGCAACAAGTTCATGAAAATGAATAAGATCAGTTTCCATATAATTTTTTGATACGATAAAATAATGCTATTGGGCATTACGCGCTACCTAAGAATCGAGCTACCACTAGTGCTACCTGGGTTTTGTTGGGGTGATATGACAAAATGGGCTAAAATTTACCGACAACTAAATAATCCCGCATTTCATTTGTGGTTTTTTGCAAACTGTCAGTGAGAACTACTTTTTAGAGAATATTTATGTCGCTTGGGTCGGTTGCAACTTGACCAAGAGGTATCTTGTTGCTCTGTTTTTTTGTATTATTATTGTTTTTGAAAAAGTATGTGATACGTGCAAACAATTTTTGCACAGAGAAGGAAAAACCCGTCCTAGTCCCACTAGAGCTTCCTAGGTTTTGTTGGGGTGATATGAGAAAATGGGCTAAAATTTACCGACAACTAAATAATCCAGCAGTTCTTCTGTTGTTTTTTTCATACTGTCAGTTGAGAACTGCGTCCTAGATAATATTTTTGGCGATTGTGTCGTTTGCTGATTGACCTATTTGGTCATGTTATCTCGGGTTTTGTTTAGGATTTGGTTTTATGATATTGGTTTATTGGCGTACAAACATTTAAGTCTAATTACTGGACAGACAAATCCAATGCCAGCTAGAGCATCATTTGTTTTGTTGTGGTAATCAGAGACCGATTGCAAAACTTTACCAACAACTAAATAATCCAGCATTTCATCTTTGGTTTTTTGGAAACTGTCAGTTGAGAACTGCGTCCTAGATAATATTTATGTCGCTTAGGTTGGTTGCATCCTGACCAAGAGGTATCTTATTGCTCTCTTGTTGGGTATTATGATTGTGTTTGAAAAAGTATGTGATGCGTGCAAACAATTTTTGCACAGAGCAGGAAAGACCCTTACTTGGCCCACTAGTGCTACCTGGGTTTTGTTGGGGTGATATGAGAAAATGGGCTAAAATTTACCGACAAATAAATAATCCCACATTTCATCTTTTTTTTTTTGAAAACTGACCGTGAGAACTTCGTCTTAGATAATATGTATGGCGCTTGGGTCGGTTGCATCGTGACCAAGAGGTATCTTATTGCTCTGTTCTTGGGTCTTAGTATTGTGTTTGAAAAAGTATGTGATGCGTGCAAACATTTTTTGGACAGATCAATAAAGATACGTTCTGGGCCCGCGAGTGCGTCTGGTGTTATATTTGTACGATATAAAAAAATTGGCCATACTTTACAAACGACTTAATAATCAATCATTCCAATTGTATATAAAAAGAAAAATTCCTCAATGGATTGTAAAAAGTTTCGCTAATGTATATTACCTTTAAAGTACTTTGGATAAATTAGGCAGACGATTAAATATTGAAGAGATTCAGTTTGCTTAGCCGGAGTGGTGTCAGATATAAATAAAAGTACAAAGTTGTTAACTAGTGAAAACCCATTTGGCAATAGTATAGAAAAAAGAAGTTTTTGTTCGAGAATGATTATAGTTTAAATTAACCCTTACTTTGATTATTATTTTCTTGGTATAAAATTCATATGTAACATCACTCTGTTATCACTTCCCCGCCACGTTGAGGCGACACTGATAGTACTTTTGATTTTGTTTTTATTTTTTGAAGTATATACGTATTATTTAAAAAAACACGGATTTCATAGTTATACATTTAAATACAATCGAAAATACAAGGGAAGGGCCAACACCGCAACTACCAATGAAAATGTAAGTGATAAAACTGTATTCAATCTGTAAGCAATAAAAAGAAAAATAATGACCCTTTGAATTTCAGCTTAGGCATTCCTTTTGAATTAGATATAAAACGAAATTTGTTTTGTCGGCTTCTTTTTTGGTCGTTGCTGTAGTTAAATTTCAGCTCATGACAGCTTTGGGTAAAAAAGAAGACAAATGAAGAATTAGAAAATTATAATGCTTGAGAACATTGAATCAACCGTGCTGAACCACAGTTGAAAAAAAGTGGAAGATAACAAAATTAGGCAATATTCTAAAGCTAATCTTCAAAACTCTACTAAAATCAAATGTTATATTCATTGATAAGATATAATAATTATGTCCTAATAAGGAGATATTCTGATAATCATTTAGAGTATGTTATTATTTTTAACAGTTTTTTCTTCATTTTTCATGCACCTTTATTTATGAAAAAAATATATGATAATTATTGTGACCTACATCTAAATATCCGTACTTTATATGATCAGATATTATAATAAAATATAATTATAGAGTAAAATATTTAGTTTTTTCCTAATGCAGTTTGTATGTTCCCTGCATGTTTTGCAATATTCATCTCACCTCGCTTACTTCCCAGAATATTTGAATAGTTTCATAATACAGCGAATAATTTCATAATACAGTATAGTCTACAACGAATAAAGACAAACTGAAAAATAAATAGCCAATAAATACAAACTGTCGATTAGAAAAGCACCTAGAAACTACAAACTAAAAAGCTCTTAATAACCATGCAAAAAGAAAAATCGAGAAGAGAGGGAGGAGAGTTAGGAGGAGAGAAAAATAGATATTACTTCAACTCATGGTGAAGTTGGAATCAATTATATGAAAACAAATTTAGTAGCTTTAGCAGTTGATTTCAATCTTTTATTATGACCCAAGCTCCTATAATATAAAATACACAATAAGCAAAGCAAAGCACAAGACGTAGCATTAACACTTGCAAAGGGAAAGCAAATTCGGGCTAAGAAAGTAATAGTACATATTGCTTCTTCTCGATTAAGCTGTCTATAGAGAGGTGGTCGAAGTTTGGTCTAACTCACTCATAAATTCACCTTTTTGATGTGTTTTACAATTCTCTAGTGGCTTGTTTGATGAGCTTTGATGTTAGGAGTTTCAGACCGGCGTTCAAGGCTAGTCTGGAGTGCTGGTTGAGCAAACCGGGTTTATTACTGCATTATAAAATGGGCACGTTTGCTTAGGAGTGCATGGTTCATATGGATGGGAGGAGTGACGTGTTGGTGTTATGACAAGAGGCAAAGCACTTGTCTTAGAGGCAGAGGTGATCCTATCTTGGGCAATTCGTACCTCTTTTCTAGTCCCCTTTTCAAATGCTTCATTGGGACCTAGATTACTACTCCTTGGGCATTACACTTCTGACATTACTTCAAGTTGTGAAGGATAGGGCTGGGATATATGAATACAGTTTGTTCCTAGCAAGGGCCCGACTGCTCTTCTTAAAAAGTATGAGCTTGGATTATCGCTAAATAGCATGAGTGAAATATATTAAAAATTCATCCTTGAACAAGGACTCTAAAAGACAAAAACTTTTTATTGTACATTCAAGTTTTATTAATAAATAACTTAAAAAAATTATTAAAACACATTATTCATAAGGCACTGAAATCAATATTATATATGTGAGAAAGGTTTATTTTAAACCCGTCACTATCACTTAAGTGTTTTTTGACGTTTCAATACCTCGATGTTGGAACCTTCGGTTCTGGGGTTTTTCTTCAGATAAATGTCTTTCCTTGTTTCTTTTCTTTTGAGTTCTTTAATTATCTCTTTCCCATCTTTGGAAATGATAAATTATCTCTTAATATTTGCTGCGCCATTTTTCATTTCTTTAACTACGGAGTTTGTTAAAACAACAAGGTTTTAATTGCACAGTTACGGGTGACCCATCATAGCTAAAGCTACTTTCAGATAACAAGGTTGGTCCGTATTGTCGAGGGGTGAAAAAAAGGGCATAGAGCTGATTCATTCGAAGTAAGTTGGCTCGATACATTTGAAATAAGTTGATTCATAATCTTGGACTTTTTAGCCTAGGTGGAGTCCGGAAGCCTAAAGAAGGGCTGAGAGTATATTATTTGCAGTAGGAAAAGAGTTGTGAGACATACCGTCATTAACTACATAGACAGGGGGTCCGTTTACCCTCTGATGAGATAGTTAGAGGTTTTAGTGGTGACTCAGTGTGGGTGCATTCTTGGTATAGAGTTTAACCGTTTGACCATTCAATCACGTTACCATACCCTGGAGCATGGTATACCGTACAAAAGGTACTAACATACTCTATATTTACGGAACAGTAGTGGTAAGCGCGAGCATTCCATTACAATATTTGTCGCCAGAGAGACTTCCCCTCTAGTAAGTGATGTAGCACCATTTTTGCTCCAATATCTGGTGGCAGTCTTGGCTTACCACTAGAAACCCAATTTGTATTATTATTTGAACAGTGGGAACATACCATTTCCTTGGTAGAGCGAGACAGTCCCAGGCAAATCAAGCCACTTTGTCACTCAATGGTTGGCAAACGACACCTTTCTTGTACAAACTAGCATTCCTAAGGCATTTTCAGACATTTTTCATCAAAAGATACATATAAACTAGACTTAAATTTAAAGAATTATACACTACATCGTTCAAACTTAAAGAACATTCCCAATAGCGTTTCTTCTGATGATTTGCGACAAAGTACACTAGCAGGGCACAATGTAGGCCTACCTTTCTAGTGGCAACATCTGGTACCCGTCATCATCAATTAAGAGATTTCTGGTATTTGGATGTCACAATATATATGTATTTTTATTTGAACAGTGGGAATATGCTATTTCATTGCTAGAACATGATAGTCCAGGGCAGTTCACGCCACCATGGCACTCAATGGCTGGCACAAGTTACCCTCTGGAGCAAACTATTATTCCTAAGGTATCTTCAGACATTTTCTTGGTAAAAATGATGCTTCCAAGTGTATTTTGGTAATTTTTTGTTTAAACAGTATGATTTAGGATGTTTAGTTGTGCTATTTAGCGGTATAGATTGCCCGTATCACCTTTGTTGGTGTTTCAAAGAGAATTTTGGAAGAAGTTGCTTAATTTGCTGTTTCTTGGTTTGGCTCGTCAGCGTTAGCTTTTTTGGTGTTTCCAAGTGTGTTTTGGAAGTTTTTCGTTTGAAACGTTATATTTAGGATGTTTAGTTTCGCTGTTCCGTGGTTTAGCTTGTCTGTGTTAGCTTTTTTGGTGATTCCAAGTGTTTGAAGTTTTTGTTTGAAACGTTTGATATAGGGTATTTAGTTGCAATGTTTAGAGATTTACTTTGTCTGTTTTATCACTGCTGGTGTTTCCATGAGTATTTTGGAAGTTCTTCGTTTGAAACTTTAAGATTTAGGATGTTTAGTTGTTCTCTATCTTGGGTTGGCTTGTCAGTGCTAGCCCTCTTTGTGTTTCAAAGAGTATTTTGGAAGAAGTTATTTAGTTTTTCTGTTTCGCGGTTTAGCATGTCTGTATTAGATTTATTTGTTTTTCAAAGCGTTTTCTGGAAGTTTATGTTTGAACAAATGAGTTAGGATATCTAGTTGTGAGTTTTGCTGTTTAGCGTGTCTATGGTAGTTATGTTGCTAATTCTAAGTGTATTTTAGAAGTTTTTAGCTTATAACATATGATTTAGAATGTTTAGTCTTGATGTTTCATGGTTTAGCTTGTCTTTTTAAGCGTTTTTTGTGATCCCAAGTGTATTTTCAGAGTTTTTCGTTTTGTGTGTCTGACTGTGTTTGTCTCTCTTTGCGTGTTGGTGTGTCTGACTAAGTATTTGTGTATGTTTTCCTATTTAGACACAGCAGAGCCTACAGAAGTACCTGCAGGATCTTCCTTATCATTCACTACATGCAACTGCTTAACAATTCTTACATATGAGTTGCATGTTTTCTGGCATCTGTTTTTGACATTTATAACATGTGGCTCTTCTGTCCTGTATTAAAAGAGATTCAAGTACCTGGACCGAAGATTTGATTCAATGTTTATTCATTAGTTCAATAGTATTCTTATTTACTATTTCAGTATGCTCGTTATATAAATCTATGAATTTCTTAGATAGTGTAGATCTTCCTTTTGACGTCTTGTACTTAGAAGGTGATGGAAGATCAATTGACATTGCGCTTCCCAAATAGGTTATTTCATTCGTATAGTCTTGGTCATATTTGACAACAATAAGCCCACAGCTTGAAGAATCTACTTGTGGAGCTATTCTGTACGAGTCAAGTTCAAGTTCTTTGTTGAGATGATCTTCTCCCGGCATAATATTTTTTAGATTGGAAAGAACGAGACTCCCTAGAGAGTGGTTTATCGGCTTCTGTCTATCAAGAAGATAGACAGCTTTCTTGGAGACATCACATAGTCCCAATATTAAATGATTTTTTTACTTCGTATTAATTATATCACACATATTGACACAAACTTGACCAAAAAAAACACTGCAATCATTCGAAACATCACTAAAACTCTCTCTAGGCGTATCTGGGTAAGTATTCAAAGCATCAATACTTGTCAAGTTGAAAGTAGAGTAGCTATCGATAGTTCTTGCTGACGCACAGCTAGAAGTTACAAGATTCACGAGGTATGAAACAATTCCAGTTGTGAGCCAAGTATCAGGCGTCAGCAGTGATTCAAGGTCTTGAAAGAAAATTGGAAACACGTCTGTGTCCCTCAAGGAAAAACCAGTAGCTCTCCACCACTCTAGTGTCTCAGCGTTTTCTACGATAGCAGAATCGGTAGATTTGACCACTATTCCAAAAAGTCTTTTTAAATGCTGGATCTCTTGCTTTGATTCGTCATACAAATCACTTATGGGACCTGTAAAAGCGGAACCATGATACAAGGCTGTAGGACTTATAGACTGGTTAGCTTCAACACAAAGATTCGGTCTCCTTACCCTTTTTTGGGGTTTCACCAGTTGAGTGGGGCTATGCAGCCTTTTTTGAACAGACTTCATAAACTTTGCATCTTCCGCTTTCTTTGCAACTTTTGAACTAGGATTCCCGTCAGAGCTTTTTGATTGGGGTTTGGAACTCTTTTTAAATGAAGATACTTCAATAATTCCTTTTTTTTCATTTCTGTAACCTATTTCGAATGTAGTATGCTACCTTATTTTTTTCATGTTAGCTTTCGTAATTTACTTAATTTATGGGAAACCAATCAACTCCTACTGAGCGAAACACTAATAAGAATACGACACTTCCTTGGCTACTCGAGAATCTGCTGCAGGTTTAATATTGTAACAGTCCTTAATGGTTAATGAGCTTTTTATTCTAGGCCTCACTTTCCTTTTAGGTCTCCCCTTCACGTTCTTGAGTGTTTTCAGCTGTATAACTGATTTTTCTGTTACTAGTGCATGTCCTCGAGATCTTAAAACTGCTAGTTTGCAAGGATATGCATAGATTCCAAAATTACAAGAACAACCATAAACTACAAACCAAACTGGTCCTCTTATCACCCTTTGTCACAATTTTATTTCCTCTAACAGTGATTGTTTCTTTTCGTGGTGTCACAACATTAACCTTCTTTCTAGGCAGATTTGGAACAAGATTCACTTGATTTTCGTTGCAAAATGTAACATGTCCCGTTCTCCATCGAGTTTCTGCTATGTCAACTAAACTACTTTGCTGGTGATCTTCTCTTGTCGTATTTATTTCCCAAAAGGGATTTGATGCATCTACTTCTTGGACCATACGCAGAAAAGTTTCATTCCTCGATTCAAGTGGATCTTATTCCTTATTAATATGAGCTAAGTTTTCCTTGTTTGACTTCTCAAGAAGTCTATAATCTCCTATTCCCTTATATCCTCGAGACACGTTTGTATTATAGACCTTATCTACAAGAAGAATACTCAAGAGTACGCGATCCATTTGCCTATCTCTCTGCCTTTGTACTTCAATCGTTATCTACGAATTGAATGACTCTGCGGTATTGTGTTCTATTCCGGAAAATGTAAATTTATATGGCATCTGTGGCAATATTTATACTATCAAGTGCTTATATCATTCTGTTTAAAAAGTCTCTCTTAAATAGGTACATGAGGTGCCGGACCATTTCATGAGCCGGTCAGTTCTTATTTGGTAGTACTCATCTTCACTTTTTGATCTTAGCAACTGAAGAATATCGTCTTGAACTACCTTGATGTCCTCTTTAGATGCCCCAATTTTCTGAATTTTATGTTGGTCATTGATATGGTGTTGTATCCGGCCCTGGGAAGCAGGAATAAGAGGACCTATTTTTTTTCTCGAAGCCTATAGCCAATGTGATCTCTCAATCACACAATTCTCTCTCGGTGACTTTATATTTCGTAATGTCTTAATTAGAACTATAAACATCTCTTCGTGCGAATCAGATGATCTATTTGTGTGAAGTAAAAATGCAATTGAAATCAGATGTGTTGTCCCCTTATGTTCGAAGTCAGGATGTCGGAATGTCAGAGCTGAAACCCAGTAATTTCCAATGTTATATTTGGTATCATAATAGAACACTATCGGGATACCGTGTTTTACAAAGTAATCAACCTCTAAGATGGCAAATTCTGATATACAGGTGACGGCTGCTTCTCCTTGCCCAAAAATATTTTCTGTCACAACAAAATCAGTTTCCATCATAAGATATTGAATCATATTACACGTTTCTTTGGATATCATGCTTTTTCTGGCCAAAGAAAAGGCATCCTTTACCTGCCCCTTACTTTTTGGAACATTTGTCTGCAGCTCAGTCATTGTCGTGCTCAACTCGTTATGAAAATGTTCTCGGGGCGTCAGTGTTGTGGTGTTTGCTACATTTTTAGCTCTTATTAATATAGATTTCTCAGAAGGAACAAAAGGGATAGCTTTTATTCCTTCTTTCTGTTTATGGTTTCCATGGGGATCACAACTGAATTTTCTGTCACAAGTACCAACATAATGAATCACCGTATGCAGGCTGTGCTCAAAGGGACAGTTGAATGCAAATTACTCATATCAACAGATATAACTCTTCAAATCAACCATCTTGCCTTCAATCATACTTTGATTAACTCTCTTTCTGAAGTTTGGATGAACAGAGGGTGCAGATACTGAGTGTCCCCCACTATTTCTGCTATAACGGTAACAATCAGCCTTGTAGTCTTGTAAGTATTCAAAACTATCTGAATATACTAAAAACATACTATCTGCAATAGGATAAGCTGGAACTTTGTTCTTACAGAGTCTAAACTTTGATGTAACATTTTCGGGGACGGTCCTTAAGATTTTAGAAGCATTAGTAGATCTAAGTGCTACTTTATCTGTTTCATAAATAAATGGGTCGGCGGGCAAAGGACGTGAGGTGTCATGTATTGTTTTAATTACACGTAGTCGATCATTTTGAAAATTATGTGCTTTTTTGGACAAAAAAGAAACATTCAGAGACGTCTTAATAACAGCCGATGTATTTTTATCAGACCGCGTACTAAAACTATATGTTTAGTAAGAGCCTTGGTATTTGTCTTCACTTAGTTCATGGGTTATGTATACCGTTTCGTTCACGTTCCTTTTTTTTTCTGGGTTTCTTTTATTGTTTTCATCACATTCGTCATTAATATGGAACTTATTTTTTACGTCAAGTCAAAAATATTCAACCATATTATCTTGGCATTCAACAGTTTCCGTGTACTAGCAATCTTGATTGTCCATAACCTCTTTAATGTCCAATCACTGTTTAATGTCCATGCACTGCATGAACATCGTGTCCAGCTTATCATTTTCAAAGGCCCCTTCTGTATCAATATTTTCTGACACCTTGGCTTTAAAGTTCGTTTGGTAACCACCCTTATTTATTCTAACTCCCTGTTGTTCATCTTCATTTGTGGATTTGGACATTATACTTACCATTTTGAGCTTACAGTCTTTCAAATACCTCTTATTTCTTCTTTCCAGATTGAGAATTTCATTTTTTTTCTTTGTATATGTTGATGGATGTGCCACGAGAGCCTCTTTTCTTATTGTTTTGAACCATGATACAAACAGAAATTAAGAGTGAAACTAAACATACACGTATTTTATTGTCTCAAAAACTACATCCGCGAGTCTATGAAAGAGGATCCAAACTTTAATTAGTATACAATTACTAAAGAGCAGTTGGATGTCAAATACCCCTAAAAAAGGGACCGAAACTGCTTCTCTTTCAGCGGCTTGGAACTTTGCTGAAAAAAATTCAAATGAATTTACTGAAAAAATGTGCATTGTTAGTTTATCGTTTTATGTTATAACGTTGATCCTTACTTTCAGTTGAAAAACATTCTTTTTTTTTAAATTTGTTTTCTGATCGTTTTTCTAATAATGCTGGTAAATTTTCAATAATTCATTAAAATTACAGTAAAATAAAACTGTTTTTTGTAATAAAAATAAAATTGAAATAAACGCTCAAACCAATGAGCTTCATGGAATTAATTTTAGTTATTTTCGATAGTTAATTACAGTTATACGTCCTTTTATATTGATTATACACTTTTTGTCATTGATGTTTTTAAAAAATAAAGAACAATTTTTGAGATACAGATAGTTTTAAATATAAAGGAACGGACCTAAAATCCATTAGACTTTTAGGGTGTTGGAATTGAGAACGGGGCACTAGCCAAACTACTGGTGGTATTCATTTTTGTTTAAAAGATAACATTACGAGGAAAAAAGTCTTCTTGTCCCCCCTCGAGCCAGTCACACCGGACCAGTCCTCGGAGCCCCTCTTGAAAACGGCTTTGGGTTGCACCACTGACCGGGCTGGGGTTAGAAAGATCAGACCAAGAGAGTGCATTTCAATACCAAACGAGACAAAAAAGTTGGGAGATAGCTGTGATCTTCAAAATAGTGGAAAAGCAAACTCACTGTCTATTGAGATAAAATAACACCAAATCGCCCCGGGAGGTAATCTTATAAGTTATAAAAAATGTCTTTTGTTTTATTTGTTATTGGGAAGTGTGCATACACATATGCTGATATTTATTCCTTAAAATTTTAATTATTTTTTATTTCTTAAAATTATAAAAGTGAAAACATTAAAAAAAATTTAAGTAAAGTACAAATTATATTATAGATTGTCGAAAGCATAGAGTTTAGAACCCTCTTTAGGTTCATTTCTGCTCGTGATGAGGTTGACGTTTTGTAATTTTATTGTGTGTTTGGGTTCATTTACTTATTGATACTGATATTTGATAGTTGTGTTCTTGATAGAGTATTTTATTCTATTATTTTCTCATTTTTGGTTTAATGGAGTTCTTTTTTTTTTTTTGAAACTTATTTGGTTCAAAAATTTTTTTTTATTAATTTTTTTTAGTTTTATATTGAAATGGTTTTTTTCAGTGATAAATATTGAGCCTATTCTGAAGTTAAAAAGCAATCCCTTCCATAACAACCTTAGATACCCCTTAGGCATCAATTTCGGCACTTGACCCTCGTCTCTGGGGCCTGTCTCATTCATAAAAGTCTCGCTGTTTGATATTGAGTCTATTTTGACTGGAATTGGTATCTCGTTATTCGTTGTTTACGCACTTTAGGGCAACATGACATTTGGGTCGGGTGGGAAGGGTAGCTGCTATCTTACAACTGGCTCGTACTATAATCCTCTGATGTGAAAAAAAAATACATTATGCCAAAATGGTTCTTTACGTAGGCACTACTATTGCGATGTTTATGATTTATTTTTTTTTTCCGTCTATGTTTTTAAAAACAAACGATAAGTATGGTTTTAAATAAACTAGAAAGTACATAACTTGCTTAATTCTTTATGGTTTTTGAAATGATACAGAAGCAGCAGCCAAACTCCTATTAGTAGTATTTTCTTTTTAAACTATAAAAACAAACAATGCACTTAACATAATATTTCCTAAATAACATTTTTTTAATTTTTAAAAGCAAGCAATGGCGTTTTATTATTTTAAAAAAAAATTTTAAAACAAGAAAAAGTTTTTTTTTTATATCTATACTATATTATAAGTATAATATTAAGTAAAAATTGTGTGTCATTAGAAACAGTTACACGAGTTTGAACAAAAAATAAAAATAGTCAAACGTGATAGTAAAGAGCAACGTATCAAGGAGTATTGAAACCTCCTCATACGAAAATAATTTCGGTTCGTTTTCTGGTGTAACATTGCTACTAACTGTCATGTGAAAAACATACTTTTTATTTTAATTTGTTTTCTGATCGATTTTAAATTAGTGCTTTTAATTTCTCTATCACAAATTAAAAGTGCATTACAATCAAAGTTTTTTTTAACAAAATTTAAAGTTAAATAAACCCTTAAACCGCTGAGCGTACTGGACTTAATGTGCATTATTTTCAATAGTTACTTATAGTTTTCCGTCCTTTTACATTTATTTTACTCTTTTTGTCCTTGATGTGTTTAAAATATACAGCACGATTTTCCATATACAGATAGTTTTCAATAAATATTAAATGACATAAAAGACCTGAGACTTTTATGGTTTTTGAAGTGAGAAAGGGTCATTATTCAAATTCCTAGTGGTATTAGTTTGTGTTTACAATATAAAATTGTGGCTAAACAAGTATTTTGTCCCCCCTCGCGCCCGTCCCCACGGGCCCTTCCCCTGATTCCCCCTGAAAATGGGTGTTTGTTTCACCCCTCACCGTGTTGGTGTGAGGGATATCAGACCAAGATATTGAATTTCAATTAAATAAGACTAAAAACAGTCAGGAGATATCTGTTATTTTCAACATAGTTAAAAGTTAGAATAAATGTCTGTTGAAATTAAATTACCCACGAACTCCCCTTGTGGTACGATTGAAATTCATAAAAAATTTATTGGTGGGTCTGTAGGAGGGCTAAGGGGGCAGGAATTTTTCGGCTGTGGAAGTGAGGAAGAATGTTCTGCCGTGATAATTTTAAATAGATAAGCAAGCTTTCAGGAGGTGATATTTTCAGACGACATTTTAATCTGGGTGAATTTGAAAGAATTCATCTACGAAATTTCTTTAGTAGTCGCTCTTTCTCTCGGCCGAGTAACAGGTTGCGTCTAGAGTTTAAGGTCCATTTTCAGAGGTAAATTCCAATGTTAAATTAAACATATAAGACAGAAAATATTATAGTGGAAAGCTGGTTAGTGCATACACAGTCACAAATCGGAGCTTAGATTTTCGTTTTCGTGGATCATTCTCTGTTGATTGCAGCCAATAATGGGGAAACAAATATTTTTCCGTGATTTTTGCCTTTTCTGCTCTGTTTCCTTTGGTTACTTTATAATTACTTTATAGTCCAAAACTTCCAGGCGGGCCTTGCCCTATGCCTCTTCTTGTCGGTGCCCATGTTTAACACACCTGTCAACATTCTCTAAACTAGCACCTCAGTACATGGAATATTTTTTAAAATCCACCGTTTAAGTTTACTTCCATCCTAAAAGCCACCACCACACTACAGCCTATCCGGTTTATCCACACAATTTATCAGGCTAAAAAAAAGTACTTTAAATATCCCTTAAAACTATACTTATACAAAACTGACTCTTGATAGGACCTGAGGCCTAGGTGTTTATTTTTACTTTCTAGTCTTGTACGATGCGTACTTGCCTCGTATATGGCGTGTGTATACTTTGCAACAGTCGTTCACTCTCACCATATTAACCCATAATAATTGAACGAAATCACCTTTTAGTAAATCTATCTTTTCACGATGTTTTTTTTTGGTGTGTCCGGGTAATCCCCCCCCCCAAAAAAAAATATTCACTGTCAGTTTCTATGACTTTTTCGAACTGGTATACAGCTTTACCGCCCCCCCTACATTCCCCCTTCCCATGCTTGGTCATTTAGGTATGTACTTTAACATTAAATATTCCGGCCAACGCCACGTCCCTCAGGGTATAGTGAATTTCAGACATTTGACGAAATATTTGTTACTTTATGGTCTCATAGGTCTACAAATATGTAGCTATAATACTTTTCATTTTGTAACTAGGACGTTTCGGGTCTTCTTTACCTGGCCTTATCTTTGTTTTTTAAACAAGCTTCTCTCTATCTCTATCTTAGATGACCGATCATTAAAAAAAACACATGTTTAATTAAGACCCGCTCGCCTTTTACCCCCCCTTCTAAGATTAAAAGATAAATCCAAAATTAGTGTCTAAAGTCGCTAAGAAAATCACGAAAAACTTGTGCGGTATCAAATATTCAAACGCGTAATCGGTTGGGCTGGGATACTAAGACCACCGGAGCACCAGGCCTTTCACCTATGGACCTTAAAAAAAAATAAAACTCACCTCCCACTCTCCAATTTTTCCATTGTTATTGGTACCGGGTTGTATGGTACATGGGGGGGGGGGGAATTTGTTGGTATTTATTCTTTTAGAAACAATCAAACCATTAATTAATTAAAAAACGGTAACTAATAAAAATATCTGAAAATTTTTTAATGTTTAATTTAGTAGAGAAAGTCCAAAATCCCAATTCAGGAAAGGACGAACGAGATGACCGGGGCGTGCAACTACTACCAGTCTCTCTCTCTCTAATTCATATCAATTGTTTATCTGTCTTAAACCTATAAATCATATAAACCACCATATTTATAGACCATATCTATCCGGGTATGATTGGAACGCAAATTGACGCTTCTTACCCTTTTATGTTCGTTCTAAGAAGTAGTGTTGCTAATTCATTTAAACTAAAAAAACTTTTTTTTTTAATTTAATTTTTGAACGATTTTGGACAATAAGGTAATATCAACAAATCCCCACTTACAAAGTCCCATAACTACTACAATATTATCAGTACCAAAGGATAGAAACGCAGCGATAACTTTAATTAAACCAATATTTTCAACCATTGTTTTACTCCATTAAGTACTTATTTGTAACTTAATTAGTTTCACACGGGTTACAAAAAAATATATTTATTAAAAATTTACACCTGGAGAGTTCACACTAACTGGCCTGGGAATCTTTTATTATTTATCTGTTAAATGGAAGTAACACCCGATAACGTGCTTTTTTTTGGGGGGGGGGTCCTCTTGGTACCCCATTTTTAAAATGGTCAAAAATTCGTTTTGGGTGTGTGTTACACTAAAAATTAAATTATGTTATAATTGTAGAACAATATATATCAAGACAGAATATAATTTGGAGTTTTTGTATAATGTGTGTTGAGAAATTTATTTCTTTATGCAATATATGATTAGAATGTAAATTTCAAATGAGCCATATCATTGTTTATAATACGTCTTTTATACAGAAAAATTTAGATACAAAAAAAAAATCAGATTGAAACGGTCTAGTTGAATATAAACTCTCTAAAATATTGTGGACTTTTGATATTTTTACAATAATAAAAATACAGTTGTATGTTGGAGTTTACTTTTTGTTGTTGTTGTTTTTTCCAAATTTTTGTATGACTTACTGTAGCTAATGTTCAGCACTGTGCTTTAGCATTATATCTGAACTAAAATTCTATTTTGACTTTTTTATCTCTATATACCAACAGATACACAGGAGAACTGATCTAAAAATAGAGAACTGATCTTTTTTTCTGCTATTCAAACATTTACGTTTTAATTTAACTTTACAGTTTAATTAAATTTATTTACAAAAAGATTAAAGTGTTTTAATAGATCCTAATTATTACGATTGACAAAAAAAACAAGTATCCCCACATGACACAAACGGACTCATTAAACACAATTATTTTTGTTTTTTGCTTGTTGGAGCGTTTATTATCATTAATTGATTTTAGTTTTAATTGGGAAGGAGCTGTTCTAGTACTTTTTTGAAGAAATTACTTGAAGTAATCAATACAACGATAATAAATTACATAAAAAACAAGTAGTTACAAATAATTAACTGAGAACACGAAACAAACAACCCTGAACTAAAAGCGTGATTACCTTTTGATTTACATCACATATTATATACTTATAAATTAAAGCCCCATACTTTCAATCCACGTAGTCCTATATCTTTTTTGTGATTCATATACTGTTTTAGTAATTAACCATTTTGGAATACTGGTAACAAAATTAGAACATTAGCTCAAAAATCAATTAAGTGAATAGGGGGGGAACAAAATAAGCGAATCATGAAAAATAAATTAAGCTATACGGGATTTAATGAATTTACTTATTAATTTTAGTACATTTCTCAATACTACCCCAGTTATTTTATAAAAATATAATCTAAGTTACATATAATATTACTAAAAAAAGCAAAATTCTTCTAAACATATTGTCTTAATTATTAAGGATCGTATAGCAAACCAAAATCAATTAATAATTACGCATAATAAAACACCATAAATAAAAAAACAGTATACGTAAATTACATTTTTTACCAACGAAGTTGAAATCTATTTTTATACGATTGAAAAGTTGTCGTTCCTTAAACACCTGAAAAAAAAATAAACACGACACTTATATCTTTATTATTCCAAAAAAATACAAAGTTTCAGAATTTTTAAGATATGACATTTAAACATATGTAACAGGGCTTTATGATACGCTAATTCTGACGGTGTGATTTTCATTAAAATTATTTCACTTGTAGGGGATGTTTCCCCCTCTTTCAAAAATCAGGCAAATTTTCTCAGGCTCGTTGCCTTTGATGATTAATACTACACTTAATAAAATTTATATATTTAGAATTATCATTATGAGCAATTTATTTTTGTAAAACTAGTGAACAAAAAACTCATTTTTTAATTTTTTATAGAAATATACATCATTATCACTTGTTTTTTTTATTGTTTTTTTTTTATTACGAATATTTTAATCATTATATAATTTGTGTATAAAAAAATTAACTAACCAGAAAAATTAGAAAAATTAAAACATTTTAATAAATAAAATAAATAATACAAAAACATTATTGTTGTTAATAAGATATATATAGTTTGAAAGCAATCTAAAAAAATGTCTCTTAAATTGAAAGTTCTTATCTTGGGTATGATCCCCCTCAGATTGTTACATATTTCTGTTGGTTTTAAGGAATTATGTTGCGTCTAAATTTCATCTTAAAAAACTTTGTTTTTTTTAATTTAAGGTTTTAACTTTTCAAAATAATGATTGACTTAAGGCACACCCGTCCGCTCCATATCCCGCACAACCCTGACACCACGGCCCCTCCCCTATTGTCCCAATGACCCGCCTCCTCCGTCACCCCCCCCCCAACCAGCCAAAAAACCTTCCTTAACAGTTCTGTCACCTTAATAAAAAACCACCACCTCTATCCCAACTGTTCAAAGTTAAAACATATCCGACATTCTCTTTTTCCCCGTTTGTACGACAGAAAAATGAATTTAAAGCTGTCTTAGATATTTTAAGATTTTGAAGCAAAGATATCCTTCGGACTTTTCTGAGTGTAGGTTCGGGGAAAAAATTATCCGGTAAGGGGGCCAAGTTGACCTCCATTTTTTTTGGTCACTTCAACAGTGCAATAGAACTTTTAATTCCCATTCACATGAGCCTATTTACGATAGTCTAGGATTTCTGGATTGATACAATCACACCTGGTTAAATAAAAAATAAATAAATAAAATAAACACGCCTCCGTTATCTTTCTTCTGACAAAAAATACAAAAGTCCACATGTTTTAAGATAATATCTTTAAAATTACTCATTTGGGTTCTCTTATATATAGACTCCCATGGTTTAAATTCCACTATAATTCTTTTACTGTTAAGGATAGTTTCCTCTCTGGTCTTAAATAAGTCAAATTTTTTTAGGAACGTAGCTTTTAATTGATAATAATAAACTCGATATAAACTTTTATATTTTAAATCAGTCTAGAAATTTGACTTATTTGAGACATAACTCGGCATCAAAATTATGTTTTTTAGAGTTTTGGTTAATATTGAGCCAGTTTGTGACCACTAACTGTTAGAACGAAAATACAAGTGAATGCGGTTTGTCAGTTTAATATACATATGCTGATAGTTATTACTTAAAATCTTAATAGTATTTGGTTTACAGTTTCTGATATCATGATCTATGATTTTTTACTTCTATAAACTTTTGTCGAAGCAAACAAATAAGGCTACAACCTCTGGAGCAAAGTGGAAAACTAGACAAATGTTTTGCTTTAACATCTGAATTGATAGAAAAACTTCAATTCAAAGCAAATTGAAAGATTTTGCCGTTTTAATTTGCGTAATGAGCTAATTTGGGATGGCCTCGACGCTTTTGAACCATACCTCAACATCTGATAATAAGCAGCTCTTACTAGTCTATTTTCAATACACCTAATGAGCTTCAACCAAAATCTAAGCATCACAATAGACCTAGGTAGTTTTAACAAAAAAAAGTCCAAATCACCTTTCAGAATCTGGGAATGAGTTGTCTAAAAAAAAACATATGCTCTGCCGTTCGCACCGCCCCTCCCCTACAGGATAAATAAATATAACATTTTTTTTTCTAAAAAAGTATATAATAAAAAAAATAATTAAAAGAAATTACAGCATATGATATTACAAATTCTTAGGTATACACAAAATTTGACTTGCTTGTAAGATATATTGCTTGTTTTAGTTCTAGAATACACAAGAATAATGTCCCAGCCTATGTCTGTCAAAAAACGTTGAAACACCATCGCGAAACTAAGATGATCGATGACAGACGTTCGGAAACGCATGGGGACAGAGTTATATATTAAGTTGAATTTATTCCCAAATGAATTCAACCAATTTTTGCTGATTTAGAAACTGGTCTTGCATATTTTGGTAATTAGTTTTCAACCCCTAGGATGCCAAAAGTAAATAAACTTATAGCACAAAGCGAGATATTGAGGAGGGGTCAACCCCGGTAATATACGGAATAATTTCTGTTCGTTTTAAGTTTTATCGTCGTTCCGTAGTCTCAGTTGAAAAATTGTTTTTTTTATTTATGTATTTAGAGAAAGGTAAAATAATTCCCTAAGCCTAAAGGCGCATTTCAATTGAGCTAGCAAAATATGCCACAAATACGTCTGGACATTCGAAGCTGTCCGCTAAATTTACCCCCTTGGAAAATACCCCCATCCCCCGGTGAAAAATATCCCCCAGAAAATACCCCCCACAGAAAACACCCCCCTTCCCGTAAGTAACCCGCGGAAAAAGACCCCCCCCCTCTGTGGAAAAATAAGTCTTTCAAAGTTTGGGAATTTTATGACTTTTGTTTTTTATTTTCCGTGGGGGGAAGAAATTTTGGTACTTGCACAAATGCGTCTGGAC
>NC_142801.1:44989380-45073366 GCF_049724085.1 Artemia sp. Qi Xiang Cuo | reverse complement strand
TCAGAGAACCCTTCTTTAGAGGTTTCAAGTTCCTATCTACAAAAATGTGGAATTTTGTATTTTTTGCCAGAAGAAAGATCACGGATGCGTGTTCATTTGTTTTTTTTGTTTTTGTTTTTGTTCCCAGGGGTGATCGTATCGACCCAGTGGTTCTAGAATATCGTGGGAGGACTCATTGGATCGGAAATTAAAAGTTCTAGTGCCCTTTTTAAGTGACCAACAAAAATGGAGGGTAACTAGGCCCACTCCCACGCTCTTTTTTTCCCAAAGTCACCTGATCAAAATTTTGAGATAGCCATTTTGCTCAGAATGGATGAAAATATGATAAATATGCCCTTTAGGATGACTTAATCCCCCAAAGCTCCCGGGGGTAGGGCTGAAAGTTATGAACTTTGCCCAATATTAACATATAGTATTGGTTATTAGGAAGTATACAGACGTTTTCAAGGGGGATTTCTTCGGTAGAAGGGGGGTGCGTGGGTTGGGGGTATTTGAGAGGATCTTTCCGTGGAGGAAGTTTTCATGGGGGAAGGAACATTGCTATGAAGGGGGCACCGGATTTCCCAGCATTACTTAAAAAAACGAACAGAAATTAAATAAAAATAAACAAGTTTTCCAGCTGAAAATAAGGAGTAGCATCAAAACTTAAAACGAACATAAAATATTACGTGTATAATTGGGTTCACCCCCTAGTCAGTACCTTGCTCTTTAAGCCAAAGATTTTTTAGTACTTTCATAAGAGCTTATTATTCTAAATAACGACCTTTGTGATTAAGGGGTCATTTTTAAAGAATTGGAACAAAATTCGAACTTTAGCTTAAAGAGCGAGGTATTGACTAGTAGGCGAGCCCCCTAATATACGTATTAAGAAATATATTAATATAGAAGTTCGTTACGTAGGTTAAGTCGTAAGTTACGCATATTTATTACTAATAAAAACGTTCGTAAATAAAATTAAACAAGTTGCGAGAAAGCCATTTAACCAAATAAAAGAAAAATTAATATGCAAATTTTGTTTTAATTATTCATGTACGGTGAGCCAAAATCAAAACCTGCATCAATTCAAAAACTTTCTAAAATTAAATAAAAAAAAACAAGTTTTTTTTAACTGAAACTAAGGAACGACGTTAAAACTTAAAACGAACAGAAATTATTCCGTATATGAAAGGGCTGTCAGTAGTGTAGCTATAACGATAGAGAGCACACAGTCCCCCCATATAGCTATAACGATAGAAAGCGCACAGTCCTCCCATATAGCTATAACGATAGAGAGCGCACAGTCCCACCATATAGCTATAACGGTAATTAGCGGACAGTACTCCCGCAATAAAAGTAGACAGTACAATGACTGGATTCAGCCTACCATAAAAATTCGTACTGTTCACGAAATCATGGTTTTGGAGTTAATTAACATATTTCTGTTTAGTTTCGTGCGCGTTTTCATCGTATTGTGATTCGTTTTCTGGTTAAAAGTTATGAAATTCTTTCTGTAGGTTAATTTCTTAAGTGTGGTTGTTTTATGTTTAACCTTGAACACGGGTATAAAAACTCTGACAATGAGTTATTTTCTCAGTTCAAAACTGGCATTTTAAATACAATGATACATTCTAACAAAAGGAATATTGATGAAAGCTACACGCAAGAAGTAAGTTATTCTTTTATATTCTTAGTGGGTAAAGAAATTAATTATAATAAAATTTATCGAGTGGTTTATACAGACCCCATTATAGTTAACAGATTGTTAAATATTTTTGAACCTGGATCTCCAGAGGTCGGTAAAGAGCAATATTAAAACAAGAAATAAGTATGTAAACAATGCATTTAAATGGCTTGCGAGCTTACATGAGGTAAATCATACCTATTTTTATTCCGGCCCAAAGTTCCCCACCCCCCACACTATGCCACAGTCGTCCAACCCCCCCTCCACCCCCCCCCTCCCTCCACCCCCCTCCCTCCAACACCCTCTCTCTTCAACCCTCCAACCCCCCCCCCAAAAAAAAAACCCACAACCACCCCCAACTTTTTTTTTAACTTTTTTTTAAACTTTTTTTTAACTCTTTTTTTACATCTCTTAGAATGTCATGAAACACGCTTAAAACACAAAAAAAAATCATATTTAATATTTTCCAACTTCAAAATGGGAATGATATGTATATGTGTGTTGCAACTTTTACTATTAGAAAAATAATGTTTGTAGTGACCACTTTTTTTTCTGTTTTTTTTTTAATTTTTTTTATGAAAATTTTTTTTCTTACAGTTTTTTTTTTAAATTTTTTTTCTGACATTTTTTTTTACTTTTTTTCAACTTTTTTTTACATCTCTAAATCCAATCAGAAAAATAGAATGACACTTTTAACTTAAATTTTAAAAACTTATTCAAGTGAATACTATTGATGATGACTGATGTTTCTCTTTCAAGATTTTTTTCATGAAAAAAATTTTTTTTTTGGATTTTCCAGAGCTCCCCCTACCCGTTAAGAAAATAAGAAGGGGTGAAGCGACTCCAGTGGTCATTTCAAACAGACCAACGGTTATACATTATGGTCGTAGGTCGAATCCATTAATACCATCAACATTAACCATAAACCGCCCAATAGCCAACTGTCCAGCTGCCACATCCAGCATCCACAACAATATGCCACAACCATCCGGACCCATCATACACCAGCCAACTGTAAAATGGTCAATTCTCACATCCAAACACTCACAACAAGATGCCACAACCATCCGGACCCATCATACACCAGCCAACTGTCAACTGATCAACTGCCCCACCCAACATGCAAACCATACTCCCATTCAAAGAAGCTGATGTAATAACGGAACCAGTCACCTCTATCCGTGATTACGTAAGAAAAAATTGAATCTTCTCTCTCTCTCTCTCTCTCTTATCTCTGTATATATCTATCTCAGTGTGCGTGTTATAAAAAAAAACAAGAAAAAAACCTCAATGTCAATGTTAGGATCTAGCATGAATTAAGAATTTAAAAAAAAGTAAAAAAAGGGTAGCGGTTCTACAGATTTAGGTCTTTAAGCACTGAAAATATTTTCTTCAGCTTAATTGAAGTGTCACATCACCATACAAAAAATGGCATAATTTCTCTTTCTTATACCAGTTTACACTCGAAGAATCATATTAAACACACACACACACACACACACACGCGCACACACACAAACACAAACACACAGACATACAATCTAAATATTCTTTTTCTGGTAAAAGAAAAAATAACTTCACATTCATTTTTTAAGATAAATGTACATGAACTCTCACCAGCAACAAACCTAAGGAACAACAATCTTTTTGATATCATGGTCATACCATTATTATCACAACCATCACAATTCGAAGACGATCTCCAACTCGAGTCAGAGGAATGGATTGAACAGTTGTTAATCGATTATTTTGGTGATGATAGTTATGGTATGCTTCCTCCGAATATAGGGGATAGTTACATTAATGTACCAAGTACATCTACAGGGGGTATGGCTCAACCAGCTTCCCTCGAATGGGCTGATCGTCTCAGTCCTTATACACTCAAGGATTTGTTGAGTGAGTCGGGGGATTCGATACCACGCAACATCCCCATCATTGAAAAAATTGGTGGATGACATGAAATCCCCTTAACGCCCCCTGTCATGCCCGATTTTAATTTAGTTGACTCTGCCTTGCACAATGTATATGTTTATAGGGCTGAGTAAGGGGATCCATTTAATTCAATAACATCAGGTAGCATCATACCATATCCAGGGGACATAGTACACTCCTAGGTGGGCACTATTTAGGCATTTATTTAAAGTATGTGTCGGGAGGGCGGTGGGTTGAGTAGGGGTCAGGCCTCTCTTATAAAAAATATAATTTGTATCAAAGAAAAGGTAGATGGGGGGTATGAGTGGTATATACTTCCTGAAATCCTACCACTTCATCCGGACCTGAATAATTCCTACTGAAATGCTACCACTTCATCCGGACCTGAATAATTTTGAGGGTGTTTTTATGGAATGGGTTGACAATATTGTAACAAAATTGGATAATTATACTGAGTTGAGGAGTGGGTCGGTGGTTTTATTTATTGGGAGTTTGGATATTAATGTGGGTAAATTTAAAAAGAATTTTATTTTAAGGGGAGGTGGGGGGGGGGTGGTGGGACCAAAATATAATGAAGATTTAAAGGGGTGTAATGGTGTACAACGATTTCGTTTCGATACAGGGCTTCAATTCTTCAAATATGCATTTCTTGTGGCAGCTCACAAGCCTCTGCAAAAGGAAGCTAGTAAGACACTGTTGGACAATTATGCAGTTAATGGGGGTCCCAATTTCCCTAAAGTACATTTTAATTGTTTAAATGATAAATATCCAGAAAAACTAAGTTGGACGAATGATTTTGAACGGGATAATGCACATTTGAAATTTAGTGTTACTGTTCTAAGATTTCAAACAGAATTTGAGGGGGGTGACCTCAACAAGAGGGTTATATTTATACTGAGGGCTCCGTCAGTTGAATCAGTAAAACATTGGGTTTGGCTTCTTTACAAGCCAGCCAGGGATCCCAATTCAATTTGACATTTTTGTTCCGATACCAAAAATAAGTCTAGTTTTAAGTGAGGGTAGAAAGAAGTATAAAGGGTCATGTTTCTATTTTCGGACATGCCTTTATAGATTCCGGTCAGAAATTAAGTTAAATAATCATATGAAGCATTGTAAGATTCACGGATGTCAATCTGTGCAAACGGCTAGTGGTGACAGGGCCATCTTTTGCGATTTAAAAACTTTCAAAATACACTCTAACAGAGTGACAAGGTGGCCTTAGACTGCGAAGCCGCTCTCATAAATGTGTATGGTCCATTGAATTCAAATCTTGTTAAAAAAAAAACATGAGGTCATTGCAGTCTCTTATGCTCAAGCACAAAGAGACTCGTGTAATTCCATGCAATTAGTAGAGGTAGTTGAGAGATTGGGTGGTGAGGATTGTATGCTCTCAGCCGTGACAGCACTCATTAAAACAGCAAATAAATCGATATCACGGCTGCGAAATACATCCTATCCAATGACTCTATCACCAGAGGACGAGTTGGCCATTAAAACTGAAAAAATATATTGGGTTTGTAAGGGGGAATTTGTTGAGGGTAATAAGAAAGAGGGAAAGGGGAAAGGGGGTACGGGGAAAGGGGGTAAAGGGAGGGTACGCGACCACGATAATTTGGGAAACCCGATTGTATCGGGATTGATCAATTTTCGTGGAGTGGCCCATCAATCATGTAATTTAAACCTTAGTCAACAATTTTTTCTACCTGTTTATATGCATTCCATTGGTTCAGATTTTGCATCCTCTACGCTACACGATTGGGGGGATGGTAAAGATTTTAAAGAAAGTGTTTCAAAAAATCTCAGATCCAGCGCACGATTCCTTGACGAGCGATTAAAACAAAGTGGAAAAGGTTTTAAAAGGAGGAGACACATCTCTTCACTCATCAGTCTCTACTCAGGTCAGAAGCGAAAGACATCCTCACTCTTGTCAAAGAAAAGTAAGAAAAAGAAACCAAGAAGAAAAATTGTTAAATCGAAAAGGGATTTCTTTTCATTGATGGCATATCTACCCCACAAGGAATCTCATCCCACTGTCACCACATCTCTAAATAGTTTCAATGCAGAAAGTTTGGATGTCAGTGTAAAACACGGGTGCTATGAGAAATACTATCCACAGCGATCCCTCTCTGAAAATATACATTTTCAAATTTATTCCAATGAAGACTACTTCATAGATTTATCATCCACATTTATCGATTTAAAAGTTGTGGTGACGAAAAAGACTGACAATTCACCTCCCTCCAACGTCGTTGGACTATCCTATGAAAATGGTATACTACACAATTTATTTAAACAAATATGTGTCTACATAAATGGAACATTGGTGAGCACTAGCAACAATCTATAAAACTATGTTAGTTACATGCAATTTATGTTGATGACTCCAATGGCCTATAAGAAATTGAGAGGTCTGCCAATGGGCTATGACTATAGATCAAATGTTGATACTAATGGTGAACTCACTTGGGCAGTGAGCAGGGAGTATCATTTATTTGGTAGATTCAATCATGGAATATTTAATAAATCTCAATGGATGTCCTCCAATGTTAAAATTGACATAAAGTTACAACTTGCACCATCCAATTTCATATTGAGAAACAACTTGATGCAGCACCCGATGCTAATGTCAATCTCACTTCGGCAATACTTCATGTGCGAAAACAACAGGTTATGAGTTCTGTTGCTTTGGCAACTGAAAAACTAAGAGCCTCTGGAAATAATATCAAACTGCTCGTTCCTCACACAATCGCCAATCAACGTCATATTGCCACTGGATGAAGTACCTACACCGATTCTTCATTTATCAATGGCGAAGTTCCATCAAAACTTGCCTTGGCTTTTGTAAAAAGTGCCAGTGCCATAGGATCGTGGACAACCTCGCCACATGAATTTGAATTATTTGGACTTTCCTCTCTTGTATGTAAAGTAAACTGAATTTCTCTCTGCAATTTGTCCTTTATTAAATCCTACAGGACCCTATATGAATTGACAATGCAATTCCTAGATCGAGATTCTCAACTATATGAAAATGGTATTACCGATTCAATGTTCGCAAAAAGTCATGGTATCATGACTTTTTACTCAAGATATGAGTATTATCCGAACGGGTACTCTACGTTTGGAGTGTACCTTTGACAAACCATTGACAGAGAGTGTAACATTAATCTCACTCAATCAATTTGAAACCTACTGGGAAATTACCCCAGATGGTAGTGTTCTTTTAGACTTGGCACCATGAACACCACTCAAATAATCAATGTATTTAACATGGATCCTTTTATGTCCAAATACAAATCCTATTGTATTCCATCAGATTTCCTTGATTATATTCATACTGTTAACAAAACCTTTATCATTGTTAATAGTGGTCCTTCGACTGTGCAGACGGGTCATTGGCTATGCATCTATCAAACAGCGGAGAATATAGTATGTTTTGATTCTCTTTGTCTACCATATGCATTCTACACACCTCATATCAAAAACTACCTTGAATGAAGTGGGAAGACAATTATTCAAAATCGGATGCGAGTACAAGATTTATCGACCAAAAGCTGTGGTTTTCATGCATTACTTTATTTAATTTTTCGATGTCGTGACTATACTTTCAGTGAATTTCTCAACATTTATGTACACGGTCCTCGTTTGAATGACTTTCTAGTAGAAAATACCCTCTCAGACCTGTATATCATTGATTTCAGTGCCCTAAGAATAAAGTGTTTTAAAAATGTATGTGAATTTGTTTATTCACAAAAAAAATGTGCACTATAAAAAGTCTATTGTCTTCATTTGTTTAGATTTCTTCTTCTTCATAGTCATTTAGATTGTCATCGTCATAGTCATCGTCGTCGACAACGATTATTGGTGGCAGATCATTTGGATTCAATTTGTACTGATCCTGGCGTGCAAAGTCAGGGTCAAATTTTCCACAATATATTGTAACTTCATTTTTATTAAATATTCTTTTGAAGTCAATGATACTATTACGATTCGTATGGAAAAATTCACCTGTTTCTATCTGATTATTTGAAGTAATGTCGCACACAATATTCTCATATGAAGAATCACTTTCTGTCACAGCCAAATAAAAATCGCTAGGTTTATAATCATTACTTGCATTGTCCTCACAACGATGACGCAGGAACCATACTCTCTTCATTTTTTTACAATTGAAACGTGCTCCAAATTCTTCTTCCCAATACAATTTAAAGCTGCGACGATACCAATCCCTTAGAAATAAACTGAAGTCACGTTTAGGGTTTTTTCCAATCATACCAGGGTAAGTATTTTCCCACTGGTCACACTTATCAAAATGACAATTGGAGCATAGATATCCATTAGGATGAGAGTCACAAGTCTCTTCAAGATAGGTATTACAGTCCTTAATTTGTACAGCATATCCTTTATGCAATTTACACGGATTGCATAGTCTAGACTTTTCATTATAGTCATCAACTGTAGTATAGTTCTCACACGAAGACCAGCTGCCCAATGTATATAAACATAGTGAACATGTATGATACATTTTTTCGATGTTGTCCCTCTCACTGCCAAAAAAGAAACTGACTCAAAATCAATAAAAAAAATAATATTGTCTTCTAGGAGGAGGAGGAATCGAGCATCGTCACAAAAACTTATTTCCTACTGTTTTAAAGAATGAATTTCTAGGTAGTGGTTAAAAGCAGAAGCACAATGTCATTTTGCTTTATTTCAATTAATATATCAATAAACTTAGTAAATCCATTTGATTCGCAATGCATAAGCTTCATACAATAATCCAAGGATGGAGAATCAGATCCCATTATACAGTTAATTCCAAAAAGTCATCATCTAACACTAAACATTTTTCCAATTTGACTAGATTCCGCAAGATCTTCTGTTTCTCAAATCCAATCATTCTTGACACTCCCACTACCAACTATAGACTAAAATAACAATTGCAAGTTTATACTTTGTGCATAATCTCAATACCTCTTGGACACCACCATCCACCATATAGAGAGAGAGAGAGTGGAGTAAACGATCATCTAGAGTGTCTAATAAAAAAAAACATTATAAAAAAAACATTTTTTATTGACAGAAATGTAATAAAAGAATATATTTTCACTCTCTTTGCGTTAGGTGAGTCAATCCATTTTCCTCAATGTGCTTCATGATAGCATTCAATCCATGCTGTAGTCGAGATAAATACATTATATTCACTTTTGTGGCAAAGCATAATTGTTTATCTCACTTAAATTTACTCACTGATATAACGTATCGGCCAAACATTTCATCTCATTCAAATGTTATTCTAAAATCATTTCCAATTTCAAGTACTACGTTGGGGGTCCTTGTCTTCACAATATCACTGTCAGCTTCTTTGAAGTGTATTAACGTGAAACTACTCATATTCACAGTATTTGAACGTTTATTTCTCCAACTTAAAAGAATGTAAGCTAATCAAATTCAACTTATTGACTGAGATACTAACTCGGTATTGGGCTTTTTTATATCCACGCTCAATGTCAGAGTGAACGAATCACCATACCATGAAAACACTCACGACTTTTAACAGAAATATTTTATTTAACTCCAAAACCATAGTTTTGTGAACAGCACGAATTTTCATGGTATGCTGAATCTGATCATTGTACTGTCTGCTTGTATGGCGGGAGTACTGTGCGCTACTTATCATTATAGCTATATGGTGGGACTGTGCGCTCTCTATCGTTATAGCTATATGGGGGGACTGTGCGCTCTCTATCGTTATAGCTATTACTACTGCTGTCCCCTCCTCAACGCCACGCTCTTTACGCTAAAGTTTGAATTTCTCACAACTCTTATTTTCTTAAACAATAAAAAACTTTAGCGTAAAGAGCGAGGCGTTGAGGAGGGGACAACCCCTTTCATATACGGAATAATTTCTGTTCGTTTTAAGTTTTAACGTCGTTCCTTACTTTCGGTTAAAAAACTTATTTTTTTTTATTTAATTCTGAATAAAGGAACAACCACTTCACATAACGGTTTCAGTTCGTTTTAGAATCAAACAGTTCGTGGTAACGAACTGTAAGTAAGGAGCGACTCAGCCCAATGGTAACCGACACTCTGAGAAATGGAATTTTGATAAAAATTGATACATCAAAAGAACTGACCTTTTATAATGATTCCAAATATATAAAATTAGTTTAATTTACCCATCAAAAGCTACACGCCTGGGAAAATTTGCCCTATTTTCGAAAAAGAACGGAAACTTCCCCAAAAAGTCAAATAAAGCTAATGAAAATCACACCACCAGATTTAGCATATTAGTGAAATCTCCTGTAGGGGTTTCAACCTCTTATCAAAAAAATGAGGAATTTCGCGTTTTTTGCCAGAATGAAGATCACGGATGCGTGTTAACTTCTTATTATTTATTTTTTCTTTTTGCCAGGAGTGATTATAACAAACCAATGGTCCTAGAACATTAAAAGAGCACTTACTCGATATCAAAAGTTCCATAACCAAAAGTAATTGGGTTAGAGCAAGATCAGTTCACATCGACTTAGAATTCTGAGTTAGCCCTCCGATTTAACAGCATTCAAATTCTAAATAACAATTGAAATTTTTTCTTAAAATCCGCGTTACATTTAAACTAGGTTTATTAGTTTGGTACTTTCTTTAATAATAAGAAAAGTTTAATAGTCATCAGACAGAAGAAATGGTCTCTACATGAACAAGAAAATAGAAAGCAGCTGCAGTGGTGTCACAAGATCGAAGGTAGAAACTTAGAGAGAAATAAAGATATGACAGTTGAGCTTAATGATAAGTAGCTTGCAGAAAACAGCATTATGCCCAAGACAAGCACGAGTCAAATTAAACGTAAAAAACAGGCATAGACACTATGAGAAAACGGCAGTTTTAAATACTCGCAATTCAGCTGTCAGTAGTCATTCCTTACTTACAGCTAAGAAAAAGCCGAAGACTTTTTTTTGTGTCTGATATTTTATTTGAAAACTGGTTTCTTGATGATTATGAATAGATATTTTTACAAAAGATGATATAACTCACGTGTCTGACTCCCTTTGGAAAATCTTATCAGTCGAAGATATAAGCTTTGGAAGTGGGTTTTTCTGGTTTGAAACCAACAATTAAAATTCTAAGTATATGTCAAAAGGTCCATTTCCTAGTCAAATCCCATTTCCTTGATAACTATATTAATTCTGAATATTTTCTGTAATTCCTGGAAGTTGACAGATTAAAATAGAGCAGTTCTGTCAAATGTCCGGTTGTGTATCTGAATATTGCACTGAATATAAGTTACCAATTTAAATTATTTGAGTCAGTTCTAATTCTGTATCTGTCCTTGCCATATGTACATTCACTGTATTATATGTATAAATAAACATTTTATACTCTAAACATAAACTATGTGATGGTTAGAGATTCTAGACATCCTCCACCGGTAGAACCCAGATAATAGGCCAACGCTACCATAAGACTCCAAAGAGAAGAAGTCACACTTTACAGAGAAGTAGACAATTCACAGAGAGGTGAACACAGAGACTTTACAAAGTGGTGCAGCGGTTTTTGCCGGAGAGGATTCCAGTCCAGTTCCACGTTCCAGTTCAGTTCCAGGTTCCAGTTCAGTTCCAGCTTCAGTCCCAGGTTCCAGTTCTGTTCCAGCTTCAGTTCCAGGTTCCAGGTTCCCGCTTCAATTTAAGGTTCCCTCTCCAGATTCCAGTTTTTGAGAAAAAGTGAAGAACGTCGAAGGACAATTTACGAAAGTGGGTAATCTATTGGGTAATCTACTGTGTATTGGGTAGACTACTGTGGGTAATCTATTGGCCAAAGAAAATGCCACTGTAAGAAGTAGTGTAAATATGGGGGATAATTCTGAGGATGATATAACAGATACACCTATTGAGGGTAAAAGCAACAAGGAGAATTTGAATCAAAGAGTAACTGGGTTAGTAATGGATCCCCTGGGAAATATTCCAGTTCTTGAAAATGCAAAATTTATAAAACCTTATTTTAGGCAACTGAGAAGGGTAAAAATATTGCTGGGCTGGTCAGACACGCAGGTGATAGATGCAGTACCGCTTAGAGTAACAGGGCCATTACTTAATTTTTTTGAGGCTCGAGACGAAATATTAAGAGATATTTATTAGAACACCAGGATGATTATAATTCCCTCTTTGAAGCGTATAAGATAGCGCAGCGTTTTGAAGTTATTGAAAAAGCAACTGGTGAAGAAAAGCAGGAATTTTTTCAGCAACCGTAGATGCTGAATTTCGTTGGACAGGACAGAATGAAGAACTCCATCAGAACTGGCCTGATGTTAAACGTGACCAGGGGGATAGGTAGATTTTTTTTTTGCAGGATGTAGGGGTCATATTAGGAATTTAAGCAGAAATTTTAGGACAAGAAAAATTTTTATAAGGCACTGATCTAGAAAGGTGTATTATCAAGAGGGATGAGAAATTTATTATTAGGAACCGACGTAATGAGGCGTTGTGTCGAGAGAGATGAGGCTGGTGAAGGGACGAACTATGGTTGACCGAGGGACCAGATAACTGAGAATTTATTAGGAACCAACGTAATGAGGCGTTGTTTCGAGAGAGATGAGGCTGGTGAAGGGGTGGACGACGGTCGACCAAGGGACCAGGTGTTAACGGGTTCAGAGCATCCTGGGAAAGGAAGGTCTGAGCGGTTAACGGGTTCAGAGGATCCTGGGAAAGGAAGGTCTGAGCTCCCATGGGCGAAGACAGAGGTAGGTGGAGCGCCGAACCTCGAAAACCCTGCAGGTTTGTACCATGGAAAATAGTCGACAGGGCGGATAAGAGTTCCGTGCCAGGGAAAATGACATATAATAATTTTGTGTCTTACCTGTTGAATATTTTTTACGGCCTGTTTCTAAAAGAAAGTTTTCTTTATTGTTATCCACTAGGACAGGTTGGCAAGGACAAAGGGTACCCTAGAACAGCTAAAATAGTCTTGCCAAGTGTCCTAGTAGATTCGGCAATAAAACTGGCTCATGATAGGAAAACAGAGAAAATCTCAAAGAGTACAATATAATAAAAACGCTGTAGAACTACCAGTTTTTCGAGAAGGGGACTTAGTTTGAGAATAGCTCCGTTTCTAGCTTACAACAGGAGGTTCAAATGGAGCCTAGTCTAGTTAGTGTAGAAATAGATAAAGGGGAAATAGAGGTTGAAGTAGGCTCGAGTGGAGAATCAAGTAGTTTTAGGAGAAGCAATAGGAAAACAAGAAATAAACCTCTAGGTTATTATAGAGAGTATTGAAACAATTATAAAGATTAGTATGTTATTGCAGTATAAACGGTGTTGGGAATTGATGTCAAGTCAAAATGAGGATGTAGCTAGTTTTTATGCTGATTAACTGGACAGGAGAGATGCTTTCTTGGAAACAGGAAAAAAAGAAAGATAAAAATGACAAGCGGAAGATGTGTGACCAACCTTTCCCAAATGATGTATTTACTTCCTTTCGATATCTTATAAATAGCAAAAGAACTGAATAATTTGGGAAAAAAAAGAATTAAAGCTTTGGTAAAAGGAAAGTAAAAGAAAATCTCATTGTGTTTCTGTTTAAGATTATGATTTTTGTTTAAGTATTCTGTTCAAATTTAAGGTCTTTTAAAAGATATTCTGACGATATGCAAATTTTCCTATTAGGTGTAGCTATGCGACTTTTATGCGAACTTAGCATGACAATATAAAGTAAAATGAAAGAGCCAATTGGAAAAATATAATATCTTGTGTCTTGTTGATTCAGTTTTAGTGTCAGTATTTTATTTTATGTTCTTGTTAATTGTACCTTTGTTTGAGGATAGAAAATCGTTTTTTTTTGGAAAAAAAAGATTTTGGAAACCCTGGGGAAAATCTGTAAACTTTGGAAGTGTGTTTTTCTACGTTGAAACCTATAATTAAAATTCTAAATACAAGTCAAAAGGTCCATTTCCCAGTCAAATCCCATTTCTTTGATAACTATATTAATTCTGAATATTTTCTGCAATACCTAGAAATTGACAGATTAAAAGAGAGCAGTTTTGTCAAATGCCCGGTTGTGTATCTGCATATTGTGCTGAATATAAGTTACCAATTTATATTATTTGAGTCAGTTCTAATTCTGTATCTGTCCTCGCCATATGTACATTGACTGTATTAAATGTATAAATAAACATTTTATACTCTAAACATAAACTTTGTGATGGTTAGAGACTCTAGACGTCCTCCACCGGTAGAACCCAGATAATAGGCCAACGCTACCATAAGACTCCAAAGAGAAGAAGTCACACTTTACAGATAAGTAGACAATTCACAGAGAGATTAATCCAGAAAGTTTACAAAGAGGTGGAAAACCCTTTAATAGGAGAAATAGTCTCTTTTGATTCATAAATGGACACAAAAAAATGAAAAGAAAAAAAACTGTATACAAAAAAAAACTGTATTGCAAGTCTCAATTATGGGGAAATAGGGTTATCCAAGGCGATGAACAATAGCCATTGCATCTTCAAAATGTTCACCATAGTACCTGGTTGATCCGGGGAACGCTGATGATAGTATTACCTTTTTTTTTTTACAAACAATTGCATTCCATTTCGCAGCTAAGTTGCCGATAAGTCGGGTAACACCTACAAAGTTATCGGCTAAAATGGTTTTTGATTAAATTTTATCCACTGGAGACGATCACGTTTTGACTCAAATAAATGGATCGACAACCTGGAATTGTTAGAAAAGTATTCCACCAAAATGTCAAGCTTTAAAGACTGTTTGACGCAGATCAAGTGATTTCGTGATTTGATTTGGTGATTGGGTGATTAGGTGATTGGGTTTAAAACCGATTGGTGATTGGGCGCTAATTCAAGCCATGTTAGATGTGGACGACTTGAATAAAGTGTCCATATATACGATTCATCCTGACCCTCCACCTGGATCAAACAATTGGTGGTACTTTTGTCTTATAAGCCACCACACTCAAGATCTTGTATCGCAAACATGAGACAATAACCGGTGGTCATTGTCTTTATACCAGACAATATTTTCTTCGATTCGGTGGGACACAACATTGTAGCTATATTTTAATCAAATATTTAGTTGGTATTTTGGTTAGGTTAGTGTAGTTTACGTTTTCAATATAATGCGGTCTGGGTTGCCTCCCTTCCATAGTCCATTGTTGTAGTTTTAATAATGTTGTCGATAAAGTATTATATTCTCCTCATATTTGGTTTTATTTCATTAGCATCAACAAAACTTCACTTCTCGACAGAACTTGAGTGTGGTGGATACTTGTGTAAGACACAAGTATAAAATTGGTATATAAAGGGCTCCACACGATGGTCAGTATTTTTTAAACTAACAACACCATTGCCAGGTTGTTATACAGCCATTTTATTTGAAGGAAAACTATTATCTCAGACATGTATCAGGCTTTTTGCTTTAGCTGTTCAGATTTACTTAAAATCAAATGTAACCTTGTATGACGTCACATATACCACAGACCTTTTCTTTTCCTTATTGCATCAGTTACTATGAGATAGACTTCGGTCCTTACTGTTATTCTTTTGTGTAATTCTCGGTCTGATCTGATATGTTATTGGTCTGATCTGATCTGTTCTGGTTTTGATCTGATCTATTTTTTGTTTGATGTGAAATTACTAGTATCTTCTGATGCTCAGATCTTTCAAGATAAAGCCTCAAATAAGTTGGCTTCTTGTTTGAATAAATCAACATAAAAATCCAATTCTTTTCATGTATCTATTGATATTAAAATTCCGCGTTTTAAAGTTTCGGTTGCTATTGAGATGAGTCACTCTTACTATACATTTCGTTAACACGAACTCTTAGATATTGATTGTGGTTAGCCTCAGAAGTTGACCAATACATTTCTATGTACCTTTCATCCCCAACATATAATTGAGTATGATTTTTGTACTAAATTTAGAAAACCTGGCGATGTGACTTCGTAAGGAATGTCCAGATACATCATCAAACCTATAATTAATTACTTATGATCAGTTGCTGTAGCGCAGCGGCTAGTGGGCTCTCCTCCTGACAAGGAAGATAGAAGTCCGAGGCGCCCTACAGTAACAATTGAACTCACAAGCTAATAGCAATCCTTCTAATTTTGCTTTTGCAGGTCTTTCTTTTATTGACAGTATAACGTCATTAAACATGGACGTCATTATAGCTAGCGTCATAATGTAGTTTTTACCTTTACGTAATATATGGTTGTAAGCTCTGGTTATGATGTCATTCTTCATCTTGTATACACAGATGCAGTTTTTTTTGTCAAAAAATTGATTTTATTTTAAACATGGTCTTGAGTTTATTAAAAAAAAGTACATAGATACAGTAATTTTCTTTCAAATGAGCCCTTAAAAGCTATTAAGATATCCAAGTGCCCCATTAGAAGTGAATGAGGAAAGAATGAACAAGAGTTGTATTTTGTAAGAACTATATTGAATTTTGTAAGTATTATTTTGTATTTTATAAAAATTATCCTGTTGTGGTAACGTGATTCTTATGGTATTTGAGTGGTGTAGTCGTAGATGCCTTTATTCTCCCTTTATAGGGGAGATAAACTATGGCCCTAAGGTAAATAAACTTTGGTAGCGTGCCTTAGGCCATGACCGAACTAATGAGGAGTACCAGCTGGGTATGTTTGAGGGGCTAAAGGTAGATTGTATAGACTACTACTACTACTACTAACAACTCATCGCAGCACCAAGCCGCCTGAGGCCAACACAGCTACGCACGCTCCTCCACCCCAATCTATTTTATTTTAAATGGCTAGGTTGAAATGGCTAGGGCACGTTCTAAAGATGAATGAGGACAGATTGCCAAAGATTGTCTTTTTGGCCAACCATCTAGGGCCAACTGCCTAACCGTTTAGGGTAACCGCCAGCTGTCTAGGTGGAAAGCAAGTCGTCCGCGGTTGGGATGGTAGGATGTCATAAAGAAACATTAAAGGAATTGGGAATTCCCTGGGAGGGCGTAAAGACAAAAAATTGGGATGGAGGAGGAGTGTGCGTAGCTGTGTTGACCTCAGGTGACTTGGTGTTGCGGTGAGATGTTAGTAGTAGTACCAATAGCAATTTATTATTTAAGTTTGTTAATTATTATTCAATATTTTGATTTAATTGTTTTAATTACACTTAATTATTAGTATTTAATTATTTTCAATTATTTACTGCGCCATCTGCTTTATGATAATAAAAATGAAATTCTAAAAAAATAAAAAATGATTATATCCGTTAGATTATTTGTTTGAAACTTTGTGTCCCTACAATTTTTGCGTCCGGGGCAAATGCTCCCTCTATCTTCGTTCCTAAAACAGTGTCGGCTAAATATACCCTTAGGCAATTCCTCTGCAAAATTTCTAGCGCATCATCTCAATCTTTGGCAATTCTGGCGTTTCAGAGCCATAGTTGAACACTGTCATTGCTCTGGCTTCCAGTATCCTAATCTTAGTACCTGCCTATTTTTCTAAATGTTTTTCAATTGCGGGGATACACCCAGCACCTTCGCTATTCTTCTTTTTACATCTTTACTGTTATCTAGAGTAGTACCAAGGGCGCAGGAAGAAAGTTTTCCAGGGGGGGGGGGGGCAAACGCTAAAATATCAGTGGCGGTGGGGTGACAGGGAATATATTTAAGTAAATATTTTTAGAATTAATAAGTTTATTTTTAAAAAAAATTATGAAAAAGCCTCGAATAAAAAGAGCAATTAAATTGCATGCAAATTTAAAAAAAATACTGTAAATTTTAAACGACAAGGATTCCTGGCAAAGGGATTAATTTATTTAATCAATAATATGTTTAATTATTATGCATTTAATTTTAAAAGAAAATCAAACTCAAATTACAGAAAGATTTATTGCTTCCGTGGATTATAACAGATGATAAAAAACTGGAAGTAAAAAGTGACTTGGACCAATATTCACCAAAACTAAAAATGGAATTCTCATGACAATTGCTACACCGGCAGTATTGGCTATTTATGCTGATTCCAAATATATAAAAAAAAGTTTCAGTTTATTGTTCCCCAACCAAAACAAAATTCTGAGAAAATTTGTTTGATTTATGAAAAAAGGTGAGACAGCCCCAAAAAAGCAAGCGATATTATTGAATATCCTTTATAGATACATCATGTCAGAGAACCCGAAGTTTCAAGCTCCAATCTTCAAAATGTGGAATTTCGCTTTTTTTAAGAAGAAACATCGTCGATGCATGTTTATTTGTTTTGTTTTTTTTCTCAGGGGTAATTGTATCAAACCAAAGGTCCAAGATAATTGGGAGGGACCTCATTCAAACGTAAATTTAAAGCTCTTTTTTAAGTGACAATACAGATTGAGCCAGGGGAATGTCTTGTTTTCTTGCTATTTTACGGCACCAAACTACGACTTTACCCCAAAGAGGACGAATTTACAATCAATTTAACATTCTGAGAAGCTAATTGTTTTAAAGCATCAATTAAATAAAAAAAACAATTTTTTTTTAACTGAAAGTAAGGAGCGGCATTAAAACTTAAAATGAACAGAAATTATTCCGTATATGATAGGGGCTGCACCCTCCTAAACGTATCGCTCTTTACGCTAAAGTTTGACTCTGTTTCAAAACTCTATTTTTTTAAGACAATAAGAAACTTTAGCGTGAAGAGCGAGGGGTTGAGGAGGGGGCAGCCCCTATCATATACGGAATAATTTCTGTTCGTTTCAAGTTTAAATGTCGCTCCTTACTTTCAGTTAAAACAATTTGGGAATAGTCAAAATATGCGAGAAGATAAAGGTTTTCATTGACTTTCAGTAAAAAAAAAAATCAATTGCAATAAATTATATTTAACGCGGGGCATACGTTGCGTCAGTAAAGATGTCGGTAAAAACCTAGAGAAACCCAAAGATGATTTTAGATTTGAATTTAAAATCCTAAGAGTATTAACAACGAAAAAACAAAAACTAAATCGTTCAGTTTATGGTCACTGTGTGAAAAGTGATTTTGCGACATGCATGTAGCTCTGACTTGTACCGTGAACAAAAAAAATAACTGATTAATCAACTATCAGATTAAATTATTCACCAAACCAAATTACGATACTACTTGAATATCTTATAAGACAATGAACCAAACGTCATTAGAAAATTAAAAATTTTTATACAAATATGTTTTTAAACCTTAAGAAACGCAAAGTGAATATGAAAAATATAATTTGATAGTTAGATAACGCTGAATTTGGCATAAAAAAAAGAAAAAAAAGTTACCTCTTGTTGAAAAATTAAATCGTGGGTATGGTTGGGTGCAGAAATAGAATATACAAAGACATACAAAGGGAAAATAAAATTTCAAAGTGTGTATAAGATAAATAAAAGCATCTCTGACATGATCACATCAAACAGTTCGTGGTAACGAACTGTAAGTAAGGAGCAAGCCGGCTCAATGGTAACCGAAATTCTAGAAAACGGGTTTTTTATACCAAGAGATACATCAAAAGAATCAGATTTCAAGGCTGATTTCAAATATATAACGGAATTTTAATATCAATAGAACTGGAAATCAAAAGAATTAGATTTTTATGCTGATTTTAAATACATAAGTTTCATCAAGTTTAGTCCTACCCATCAAAAGTTACGCGCCTGAGAAAATTTGGCTGATTTTCGAAAAAAGGGGGAAAGACCCCCTAAAAGTTATAGAAACTTGATGAAAATCACACCATCATATTCAGCGTATCAGAGAACCCTACTTTAGAGGTTTCAAGTTCCTATCTGCAAAAATGTGGAAGTTGGTATTTTTTGCCAGAAGACAGATCACGGATGCATGTTTATTTGTTTTTTTGTTTTTGTTTTTTTTTTCCCAGGGGTGATCGTATCGACCCAGTGGTTCTAGAATATCGTGGGAGGACTCATTGGATCGGAAATTAAAAGTTCTAGTGCCCTTTTTAAGTTATCAAAAATGGAGGGCAACTAGGCCCCCTCCCACGCTCATATTTTTTCCCAAAGTCAACTGATCAAAATTTTGAGATAGCCATTTTGCTCAACATGGATGAAAATATGATAAATATGCCCTTTAGGATGACTTAATCCCCCAAAGTCCCCGGGGGTAGGGCTGAAAGTTATGAACTTTGCCCAATATTAACATATAGTATTGGTTATTAGGAAGTATACAGACGTTTTCAGGGGGGATTTTTTCGGTAGAAGGGGGGGGCGTGGGTTGGGGGTATGTGAGAGGATCTTTCCATGAAGGAAGTTTTCATGAGGGAAGTAACATTGCTATGAAGGGTGCGTCGGATTTCCCAGCATTATTTTAAAAAAAGATCAGCAATTAAATAAAAAAAAAACAAGTTTTCCAGCTGAAAATAAGGAGTAGCATCAAAACTTAAAACGAACATAAAATATTACGTGTATAATTGGGTTCACCCCCTAGTCAGTACCTTGCTCTTTAAGCCAAAGATTTTTTAGTACTTTCATAAGAGCTATTTATTCTAAATAACGACCTTTGTTATTAAGGGGTCATTTTTAAAGAAATGGAACAAAATTCGAACTTTAGCTTAAAGAGCGTTGTATTGACTAGTAGGCGAGCCCCCTAATATACGTATTAAAAATATATGAATATAGAAGTTCGTTACGTTAATGAATTCGCAAGTTACGCATATTTATTACTAATAAAAACGTTCGTAAATAAAATTAAACAAGTTGCGAGAAAGCCATTTAACCAAATAAAAGAAAAATTAATATGCAAATTTTGTTTTAATTATTCATGTACGGTGAGCCAAAATCAAAACCTGCATCAATTCAAAAACTTTCTAAAACTTTCTAAACTTTATAAAAAACAAGTTTTTTTTAACTGAAACTAAGGAACGACATTAAACTTAAAACGAACAGAAATTATTCCGTATATGAAAGGGCTGTCAGTAGTATAGCTATAACGATAGAGAGCGCACAGTCCCCCCATATAGCTATAAAGATAGAGCGCACAGTCCCCCCCATATAGGTATAACGATAGAGAGCGCACAGTCCCACCATATATCTATAATGATAAGTAGCGCACAGTACTCCCGCCATACAAGCAGACAGTACAATGACCGGATTCAACCTACCATGAAAATTCGTGCTGTTCACGAAACCATGGTTTTGGAGTTAAATAAATGTTTCTGTTAAAAGTCGTGAGTGTTTCCATGGTATGCTGATTCGTTTCCTGGTTTGATGTTATGAAATTCTGTCTGTAAATTAATTTCTTAGGTGTGGTTGTTTTTTGTTTAACCTTGAACAAGGGTATAAAAACTCTGACAATGAGTTATTTTCTCAGTTCAAAATTGGCATTTGAAATACAATGATGCATTCTAACAAAAGGATTATTGACGATAGCTACAAGCAAGAAGTAAGTTATTCTTTTATACTCTCAGTGGGTAAAAAAATTCATCGTAATAAAATTTTTCAGGTGGTTTATACAAATCTATTTATAGTTAACAGATTGTTAAATATTTTTTGAACCTAGATCTCCAAAGTTCGGTAAGGAGCAATATTAAAACAAAAAAAAGTATGTAAACACTGCATTTAAATGGCTTGCGAGCTTACATGAGGTAAATCATACCTATTTTTATTCCGGCCCAAAGTTCCCCCCCCCCCACTATGCCACAGTCATCCCACCCCCACTCCACCCCCCCTTCCTCCAACACCCCTCCCTCCAACCCCCTCTCCCTTCAACCCTCCAACCCCCCCCCCCCCAAAAAAAAAAAACCCACAACCACCCCCAACTTTTTTTTTTAACTTTTTCTTAAACTTTTTTTAACTCTTTTTTTTACATCTCTTAGAATGTCATGAAACACACTTAAAACACAAGAAAATCATATTTAATATTTTCCAACTTCAAAATGGGAATGATATAGATATGTGTGTCGCAACTTTTACTATTAGAAAAATAATGTTTGTAGTGACCACTTTTTTTTCTGACGGTTTTTTTTAATTTTTTTGTTAATCTTTTTTTATGACAGTTTTTTTTAAATTTTTTTTCTTATATTTTTTTTAACTTTTTTTTCAACTTTTTTTTTACATCTCTAAATAATATCAGAAAAAAAGAATTACACTTTTAATTTAAATTTTAAATACTTATTCTTATGCATACTATTGATGAGGACTGATGTTTATCTTTCAAGATTTTTTTCATGAAAAACAAACTTTTTTTTAGGATTTTCCAGAGCTCCCCCTACCCGTTAAGAAAATAAGAAGGGGTGAAGCGACTCCAGTGGTCATTTCAAACAGACCAACTGTTATACATTATGGTCGTAGGTCGAATCCATTAATACCATCAACATTAGCCATAAACTGCCCAATAGCCAACTGTCCAGCTGCCACATCCAGCATCCACAACAATATGCCAAAACCATCCGGACCCATCATACACCAGCCAACTGTAAAATGGTCAATTCTCACATCCAACACTCACAACAAGATGCCACAACCATCTGGACCCATCATACACCACCCAACTGTCAACTGGTCAACTGCCCCACCCAACATGCAAACCATACTTCCATTCAATGAAGCTGATGTAATCATGGAACCAGTCACCTCTCTCCGTGATTAATTAAGAAAAATTGTATCTTCTGTCTCTCTCTCTCTCTCTTATCTCTGTATATATCTATCTCAGTGTGCGTGTTATAAAAAAAAAACAAGAAAAAAACCTCAATGTCAATGTTAGGATCTAGCATGAATTAAGAATTTAAAAAAAGTAATAAAAGGGTAGCGGTTCTACAGATTTAGGTCTTTAAGCACTGAAAATATTTTCTTCAGCTTAATTGAAGTGTCACATCACCATATAAAAAAAATATGTCATAATTTCTCTTTCTTATACCAGTTTACACTCGAAGAATCATATTAAACACACACACACACACATACACACACAAACACAAACACACACACACACACACACACACACACACACACACACACACACACACACACACACACACACACACACAAACACACACACACACACACACACACACACACACACACACACACACACACACACACACACACACACACACACACACACACACACACACACACACACACACACACACACACACACACACACACACACACACACACACACACACACACACACACACACACACACACACACACACACACACACACACACACACACACACACACACACACACACACACACACACACACACACACACACACACACACACACACACACACACACACACACACACACACACACACACACACACACACACACACACACACACACACACACACACACACACACACACACACACACACACACACACACACACACACACACACACACACACACACACACACACACACACACACACACACACACACACACACACACACACACACACACACACACACACACACACACACACACACACACACACACACACACACACACACACACACACACACACACACACACACACACACACACACACACACACACACACACACACACACACACACACACACACACACACACACACACACACACACACACACACACACACACACACACACACACACACACACACACACACACACACACACACACACACACACACACACACACACACACACACACACACACAAACACACACACGTACGTACACACGTGTGTGTGTGTTTGTGTTTGTATGTTTGTTTGTGTGTGTGTGTGTGTGTGTGACAAATACATAAACACAAATACATACCCACCCATACACACAAACACAGACACGAACACACCCTCACACTCTCTCACACTCACTCTCACTCACTCTCACACACGCACACGCACCCACACACCCCCACACGCCCACTCACCCGCACACACACACATACACACATACACACACATACATACACACACACACACACACACACACACACACACACACACACACACACACACACACACACACACACACACACACACACACACACACACACACACACACACACACACACACACACACACACACACACACACACACACACACACACACACACACACACACACACACACACACACACACACACACACACACACACACACACACACACACACACACACACACACACACACACACACACACACACACACACACACACACACACACACACACACACACACACACACACACACACACACACACACACACACACACACACACACACACACACACACACACACACACACACACACACACACACACACACACACAGAGACATACACACACAAACACACAAACACAGACACAAAAACACACACACATACACACAAGCACAAACACAAAAATTAACTCTAACTAACGCACACAAACAAAAAAGCGAAAAAAAAAAAACGCAAACACACACACACAAACCCACACACACAAACACACACACACACACACACACACACACACAAAAAAAAAAAAAAAAAAAAAAAAAAAAAAACAAAAAAAACCCACAAAAACACAAAAACACACAAAAATCATTACACTAAACACCAAAACACACACAGACAATTTAAATATTATTTTTCATGTAAAATAAGAAATAACTTCCCTTTCATTTTTTAAGATAAATGTACAAAAACTCTCACCAGCAACAAACCTGCAAGGAACAACAATCAAATTGATAACATGGTGATACCATTATTATCACAACCATCACAATTCGAAGACGATCTCCAACTCGAGTCAGAGGAATGGATTGAACAGTTGTTAATCGATTATTTTGGTGATGATAGTTATGGTATGATTCCTCCGAATGTAGGGGATAGTTACATTAATGTACCAAGTACATCTACAGGGGGTATGGCTCAACCAGCTTCCCTCGAATGGGCTGGTCGTCTCAGTCCTGATACACTCAAGGATTTGTTGAGTGCGTCGGGGGGTTCGATACCACGCAGCATCCCCATCATTGAAAAAATTGGTGGAGGACATGAAATCCCCGTAACGCCCCCTGTCATGCCCGATTTTAATTTAGTTGATTCTGCCTTGCATAATGTATATGTTTATAAGGCTGAGTAAGGGGATCCATTTAATTCACTAACATCAGGTAGCATCATAACGGATCCGGTAGACATAGTACATTCCTATATGGGCAAGATTCGAGCCCTTCTTGAAAGAGTGATTCGGGAGGGGGGTGGGATGGATGGGATTAAGGCTGCCATCGCACAAAAAATAATTTATTTAAATGAAAAGGCGGATGAGGTGTATGAGCGTTATTTACGTACTGAAATGCTACCACTTTATCCGGACCTGAATAATTCCTACTGAAATGCTACCACTTCATCCGAACCTGAATAATTTTGAGGGTATTTTTATGGAATGGGTTGACAATATAGTAACAAAATTGGATAACTATACTGAGCTGGGTAGTGGGTCGGTGGTTTTATTTATTGGGAGTTTGGATATTAATGTGGGTAAATTTAAAAAGAATTTTTTTTTAAGGGGAGGTGGGAGGGGGGTGGTGGGACCAAAATATAATGAAGATTTAAAGGGGTGTAATGGTGTACAGCGATTTTGTTTCGATACAGGGCTTAAATGCTTCAAATATGCATTTCTTGTGGCAGCTCACAAGCCTCTGCAAAAGGAAGCTAGTAAGATACTGTTGGACAATTATGCAGTTAATGGGGGCCCAAATTTCCCTAAAGTAGATTTTAATCAAACAGTTCGTGGTAACGAACTGTAAGTAAGGAGCGACCCGGCTCAATGGTAACCGAAACTCTAAAAACGGGATTTTGATACCAATAGATACATCAAAAGAATCAGATTTTAATTTTGATTTCAAATATATAAGTTTCATCAAGTTTAATCTTAACCATCAAAAGTTACGCGCCTGAGAAAATTTGGCTGATTTTCGAAAAACGGAGGAAAGACCCCCTAAAAGTCATGGAACCTTAATGAAAATCACACCATCATATTCAGCGTATCAGAGAACCCTACTGTAGAGGTTTCAAGCTCCTATCTACAAAAATGTGGAATTTTACATTTTTCGCCAGAAGAAAGATCACGGATGCGTGTTTATTTGTTTGTTTGTTTGTTTGTTTGTTTTTTTTTGTTTTTTTTCCCCAGGGGTGATCGTATCGACCCAGTGGTCCTAGAATATCGTGGGAGGGGTCATTTGAACGGAAATTAAAATTTATAGTGCTCTTTTAAATTGACAAAAAAAAATGGAGGGCAACTAGGCCCCCTCCCACGCTCATTTTTTTCCCAAAGTCACCTGATCAAAATTCTGAGATAGCCATTTTGTTCAGCATGTTCGAAAATATAATAAGTATGTCTTTTAGGATTACTTAATCCCCCGACGTTCCCGGGGGAGGGCTGAAAGTTATGAATTTTACCCAATGTTAACATATAGCATTGGTTTTTTGGAAGTATACAGACGTTTTCTGGGGAGATTTTTCCTGGTTGTGGGGGATGGGGGGGGGTCGGGGGTTATGTGGGAGGATCTTTCCATGAAGGAAGTTTTCATGGGGGAAGGGACATTGCTATGAAGGGGACGCCGGGCTTTCCAGCATTATTTAAAAAAGGATCAGAAATTTAATATAAAAAAAACAAGTATTTCAACTGCAACAGCAGCAACATCGAAACTTTAAACGAACAGAAAATATTACATATATGATTGAGTTCACCCCCTAGTCAATACCTCGCTCTTTAAGCCAAAGATTTTTTAGTACTTTTATAAGAGCTATTTATTGTAATTAACGGCCTTTGTGATTAAGCGGTCATTTTTAAAGAATTGGAACAAAATTCGAACTTTCGCTTATAGAGCAAGGTATTGACTAGAGGGCGAATCCCCTAATAAACAAATTAAAAATATATGAATATAGAAGTTCGTTACTTAAGTTAATTCGTAAGTTACATATATTTATTACTAATAAAAACGTTCGTAAATAAAATTACACAAGTTTCGAGAAAGCCATTTAACTAAATAAAAGTAAATTAATATGAAAATTTTGTTTTAATTATTCATGTACGGTGAGCCAAGATCAAAACCTGCATTTATTCAAATACGTTCAAAAATTAAATAAAAAAAACAAGTTTTTTAAACTGAAAGTAAGGAGCGACATTAAAACTTAAAACGAACAGAAATTATTCCGTATATGAAAGGGGCTGTCCCCTCCTCAACGCCTCGCTCTTTACGCTAAAGTTTTTTATTGTTTTAAAAAATAAAGTTGTGAGACAGAGTCAAACTTTAGCGTAAAGAGCGAGGCGTTGAGGAGGGGACAGCCCCTTTCATATACGGAATAATTTCTGTTCGTTTTAAGTTTTAATGTCGCTCCTTACTTTCAGTTTAAAAAACTTGTTTTTTTTATTTAATTGTTTAAATGATCAATATCCAGTAACATTTAATGGGATAACTATTTTTGAGCGGGATAATGCACATTTAAAAATTGTTGTTACTGTGCTACAATATGAAACAGAATTTGAGGGGGTTAACCGCAAAAAGGGGGTTATATTTCCAGTGAGAGCTCCATCCATTGAATCAGTGAAACATTGGGTTTGGCTTCTTTACAAACCAACCAGTGATTCCGATTCTATTTGACATTTTTTTCCAATACCAAAAATAAGTCTGGTTTTAAGTGAGGGTAGAAAGGGGTATAAAGGGGAATGTTACTATTGTCCAACATGCCTTTCTAGATTCCGGTCAGAAATTAAGTTAAACAATCATATGAAGCATTGTAAGCGTCACGGATGTCAATCTGTGCAAAAAGTCAGCGGTGACAGGGCCATCTTTTGCGATTTAAGAACTTTCAAAATTCACTCTAACAGAGTGACAAGGTGGCCTGAGACTGCGAAGCCGCTCTCATTAATGTGTATGGTCCATTGAATTCAAATCTTGTTAAAAAAAACATGAGGTCATTGCATTCTCTTATGCTCACGCACAAAGAGACTCGTGTAATTCCATGTAATTGGTAGAGGTAGTTGAGAGATTGGATGGTGAGGATTGTATGCTCTCAGCCGTGACAGCACTCCTTAAAAAAGCAAATAAATTGATATCACGGCTGCGAAATACATCCTATCCAATGACTCTATCACCAGAGGACGAGTTGGCCTTTAAAACTGAAAACATAGGGGGGGTTTGCAAGGGGGACTTTGTTGCGGGTCATGAGACAGAGGGAAAGAAGATAAGGGGAAAGGGGGTAAGTGTATGATCCATATACACAATTGCTTTAGCAACCCAATCTTTTCGGGACTGAACAATTTTCGTGGAGTGGCCCATTAATCATGTAATTTAAATCTTAGTCAACAATTATTTCTACCTTTCTATATACACAATTCCAGCTATGACATGAAATTCATTTTACTGGCGTTGGCACGATTGCAACGAGGTGGAGTTGTAGATGGTGCATGGGTAGATGGTTTTTTTCTTATAATCTCATACCCAAATCGTCTGAAAAGCTGCTGCTCTTAGAATTCAAATGACAAATACTAGATAATGATAAATTGTGCATGAATAAGATCCGTTTTTTAGACTCCTGTAGCTTCTTCCCCAAATCTCTAAGACAACTCGTTGAAGTACAGAAAAGTGACGATTTTAATAGTTTCCCCCTCCTTAAGCAACACCTCCTTAAACAGCGCTTTTCAGACGGTGAAATGTATGATTTATTAACGTGTAAGGGCATACATCCGTATGACTACTACAACTCCACTGCGAGGGTTTCTGAGGAACAATTGCCGTCTATCAATTCGTTCTACGATTCACTTTACGAGCTTCAATGCACCACTGTCGACTATGAATTTGCCAAGAGAGTTTGGGCTAAGGGAGGGTGTAAAAATGGGTGGGATTATTGTAGATTATAGCTTGCAAGTGATGTATTGACGTTGCTGGATATTGTGTGTAAGAACACGGATAAAATATATGGGGAATTGTCTCACTACTGTCTCACTACAATATCTCACTACTCTTTGCCCTGTGGAAATTATAAATGGCTTAACGATCCCCGTGCTTCAGATTTCCCCAACATTGCCAATGTTGAGGAGAATGGACAACGGGGATGGTATTTTTAAATCGATGGTGAAATACCCGTGGAGCATCATGACTTGGTGAAGGATTTTGTTTTCTCGTGCATAAACAGAACGGTGACTAGGGACTCTTTGAGTCCATACAATATTTCTAAGGTAGAGGATTTTGGTGTGCACTGGACGCCTTCAAAACAATAACTTGTCGCCGACCTTCATCCGAAAGAGAATATCGTTGTACATCACGTTCTTTTGCGGTGGATGGTAGTCAACGGTTTCAACGTCACAAGGATACATAAAGCCCTCCAATTTGAAGAGAAACCCTATTTGAAAACGTTTATTGACACTTTTGTCGATAAACGTTCCGAAGCAAAAATGAATATTGAGAGGAAAATTTTTAAATTCGGTTTGAAATCAACCTTTGGTGAAATCTGTGAGAGTGTACTTAATTGAAGACGTTGTGACATCGTGATTGACCCAAATGAATGTGCTCGAATCGTTGCTGATCCAAACTTCACATCATTCACCATCATAGACTTGAATATGGTCCTCTTAAATAGAAAAAAAAGAAATATAATTCTAAATAAAATACTGCAGCTGGCAGTGCAATAACCGAAATATAAAAAAAACTCATGTTGTCATTCTATTACGATATTTGTAGGCGCCAATGGTCGGGGGAGGGAGAAGTTCAAGTATATTATGGGGATACCGATTCAATTTTGCTAAAAGTTAGAACCGCAAATTTATTGGAAGATTTGGAAAAAGGCGTGCACATTAGCTCTCGAATGGACTTTACTAATTGGAACGAGTCCATTTACCCGGAGTTAGTGAAGCGTCAGGCCCCAAATGAGTCATTAATGTTAAAATCAGAGATGGGAAGTGACTTGATTTCCAGTGGTGTGCTTGCAGGTCCGAAGGTGTACTGTGTGCAAACACACAACGAGGTAATCAAAAAAGTCTGCAAAGGGGTGCCTAGACGCTACGTGAATAAGAATTTCAACATGAATGTATACAGAAACTGTGTGGAAAATAGTATAGATCCAAGTTCCAAGGACGAAGGTCATGGCGATTCGCTCTTTAAAATTTAAAAACCACACAGTTTTAGTTGATAAAATAGCCATGTGTCCAGTGTCGGATAAAGTCTATGTGTGTGCGGATGGTGTGAAGGTGCTACCCCATGGACATTATTTAACTTCTGACCGAAGTGTGTGTCGAGATTATAGACATCGCCTCGGTCGGTAAAAATTCAATAGTAAATGGTTGGGTGGTGGGATCCTTTTTTTAATAGCTATTTTTTTCCCTATTCAGCATTAGTTTTTTTTCACAACTCAGGAGTAATTTTTTTCCCCAACTCAGCAGTTTGTTTTTATAGCAAGGCAGAGATGTTTTTTTTGTAAATAAAAATGTGTTCAAATTGTTTTTTGGTCCCACGGCCGTGGCCGGCCCGGGGGGGGGGGCACCGGCCTTTTGCTGGCAACCACGCTCTTCCGGGGGGTGGGGGGACCCCTTTTTCCAATTGTGATAAGCTCTTTTTTAGTGTCTTGTTTTTAATTTTTTATGTGATAGTGCCTTTTTCATGTTTTTTTATGTGTGTGTATATTAATCAAACATATAGTATTTTTTGTGGTGATGTTTTTATTCTGTAAATAAAAAACATGTATCATTCTTAAGAAACGTTTTCTTGTTCTTGTTCGTCGTCTTCTTCTCGAATCTGATTAGGGAAATTACTATTAGTATTTATTGAAGGGAATGATGTAATCTGCAGTCAGTTGTGTTTTGACATCGATGCAAGCTATGTATCAATTTAAAACTCCATTTAGATCGTTTCTTTGCGGGCCATTAATGTCCGGCAAAACAACACTTAAAAAAAAAAATAATTCAAAATCGTGATAAAATGTTTTTAGAAAATCCAACTAAAATTTACTATTGCTACAGTGTTTGGCAAGAATCCTATGATAGAATAAAAACTATTGCCCAAGACACGAAATTCATACATGGACTTGACATTTTCAACAGTATTGAATCAAACTCTTGGTTGATTATTGACGATCTGGCTGAGTCCATTGAAGAATAGTCTCAGGAGAAGATACAAGTGTTCACTGTCCCATCTCACCATCAACGGATCTCCGTAACCCTAGTTCTACACAATCTGTTTCAGCAGAGTAAGTGTATGAGAACACTTGCTTTGAATTGCACCTACTATATCATCTACAGGGTTGTTCGTGATTCCAGTTCCCTCATAACGTTGAACAGACAGGTGTATCCGGGTGAACCGAAATTGCTACTCTCAGCCTACAATCAGGCTACCAACAAACCCTACGGATATATTCTATTGGACCTGAATCAGAACACACCCGAGGATCTGCGTGTAGTCACCGATATTTTTGACAATGAAATTACTGTATATCTGCCGGTGAACAGTAAAAAAGCTCGTTAGTTGCAATCATGACACTGAAGAAACTACATGAACATCGACATTAATTCACCGTCCTAGGTAATTCAAAACCACGACTTAGGAAGGCCATACTCAAACATGGTGTCGACAGAGAATTCATTAATCTCGTATCTGAACTTCGTTTAAATCTAACTGAAGGCAATGTTCAACTGCCAGAAGGTGTTAAGCAGCAGACAAAGCAACATCGTTCCCTTGTACGCTCCCTAGCATCAGCGGCAAGCAAAAATAAAGGAAACGATTTTAAAAGTAACTCCTGCCATTTACCCGTGCCCCAGCCATTTAAACATTTGCCTCTCAATTACTTGGACTATCTGTCTTGGCTTTTCTCTGTCTACAATTACCCAGCCCAGTCTTGATGCAACCTATGCAACCTATTGCCCAAAATACTTGATAACTTCAATTCAAGCGGGTGGTAACTTCTTTACACTTTTACTGCCAATCATTGCAGGACTTGTAAACAGTTTTCTCTAGAGAGAGAGAGAGAGAGAATGGTCAAACCGTATAAATTGACTCCAATTGAACTCGCCCTTTCGCCAAATGAACATTTCGAGGACAATCTCAATAAATTCATTAACAATCAGAAAATTGCCGACGATGAAAAATTAATTCTGCTTCAAAATGCGCTTCGCCGAGTGGACAAACACAAGCCCTATCGTGAGAGACCAGTCAGAGTAAATGTTACTGATCACAATAAGGAGATGACACCATCATCATCATCATCATCAACAACGATAATACCAAAAGAAGAAGAAGATTTGTCTAAAGTTATGACAAGCGTTGCAGATCTAATGCCACATTCCTATCGTGAACAGTGTAAAAGACTCTTGACATATCTCAATGACAGTGAACATGTTCAAATAGATGCCAATGGGAATCAGGTTGTAATCCATGGCAAGACCTATATTCTACTTGATTTATTATCAGATTTGGTCACGAATCGTAAAAGACTTGTATCATTTGACAGTCACCTGCATACATTTTAAAACTCATCAAACCTTCCCAAAAGCCTTATTGCCAATAAACATATTTTAAAACGATTAAAGGAATTTAGTCAAATATCAAAAGATGTTTTAAATCATTTTCGGAAAATACTAGCACGCCAAGTGGAAATGATTTGACAAGAGTTATGAGTGGGGGATTCAAGCGACGACGTCTTAATATCACTGCATCCCCCTCAACATCACCTGTTAGTATGCAAATGGGGAGTGGACACTTCACTACGTGCTTACGTTCAAAATGGATGAAGCATTGAAACATGTTTATGAGAATATTGGTGCAGTGGGAAGTTTAAGTTCACCCACCACACTTGCTCAAGTCACTGGACTTGAAAAGAATCGGGCGGCGAAGTTTCTACAGAGTGAATCAAGTTACACTCTACATCGTAATCGTAGAGTTCGTGGTAATCACTATCGAAAAACTAAAGCCTTTTTCCCATTACAAATACTACAAGCAGATCTTTTAACTCTGGATGAGATTCAACGACCTCATGATCACCCCTACAAGTACATTCTACTTGCAATCAGTGTTTTTAGTCGCTATGAATATGCCGTTCCACTGCGGTCAAAGAGCGGCGATGAAGTTGCTAAAGCTCTTGAAATCATCCTTTAACAGGATTGCTGTAAGAAGATTCAAACGGATCGGGGTATTGAATTTGTTAATCCCCATGTAAAGAAGGTTCTACTGAAATATAATACAATCCTCTATCATAGTCATAGTCCAATAAAGGCAGCATTGGCCGAAGGACTGATAAGACCTATTCGACTTTTAATTTCTAAATATTGCACTTTAAAAAATACTGCTGCTTTTATTCATGATTTGGATAAAATCATGTTGATTTATAATCAACGTCCACATCGATCCCTTTCCAACTCAACCCAAACTGTAGTTCATCATGATGTCAATGCATTTGACACTTTTCTTAAACAATATCTCAGCGGTGGTAATGAGAGGAAAAAGAAGAAATTTCATGTTGGTGATACTGTTCGAATCAATCGAACTACTAATGCTTTTTAAAAGGGTAATTACTTATGGTCCACTGAACTTTTTAAAGTCTCCAAACTCTTGGACGCTATACCCATAACGTATCGTCTACGTGACATGAAAGATGATGAGATTCTTGGTGGCTTTTATGTTTATGAATTACAAAAAGTTAAAAACACCGGAATCTATCAGATTGAAAAGATATTAAAGACTCGTACTCACAGGGGCAAGAAACAGTTGCTTTTTCGTTGGCTAGAATACAGCTCTGATTTTGATTCTTGGATCAGTGTTGAAGATATTGACAATACCCAATGATTTTTATGTAATGTTTATGTCCAATGTCTCCGATCCTCTCTAAAATGATTTGAATAAAACTAGTGATTTTTGAACAAAACTCTCCCATGCCATCAAATTCGATGATGGAAATTATGAAGTGGCTCTTGTCGACTGCATTCTCAAAAATACCTATGATATTCTGAGAAAGGATCGTGTGTATGAGATAAAAGTTATACAATTCGATTGGTCACTCTTTGTCGAATATGAATGGGTTGAAGCACTTAAATCTAGTGAATATCCGGATTTTACATTGAGATATAAAGAATATGGCACTATGACGGATTTGTGTCGTGCAATCAATAGAAAAATATCATATCGCAGGAACGGTACATTCCATTTTAATTATTCAATAGAGCACAATAGTATTTACATTACCTTACTTGTTGAAACTGAAATAATTCATCTCAATGATAATCTAAGAGATGGCCTTTGTTCTAAGCATAATTTTATCAGTGGGGAAAATGCAGAAACTATTAACAGGATGAGTCAGGTTATCTTCGATAATTAGCCAGCCAGTTTCGCCTCGGACTCTTGCATATTTCTCTACGCGTCCTTTGTGGAAACATTGAGAGTTGGTAATTCAAATGTCCCCCTCCTACGTGTTCTTGAACGAAAAACCACCCATGAACACGTTCATCATCACTATAATATAAAGCACCTTCAGTATGTTCATGTAAGCACTTCATATTTGGAACTCTGTCAGTTAACACTAAGAAGAGAATTAGGTGATCTTCTAGGAATAACAAAAGATTTAGCCGTGATTAAATGTCATTTTCGATCCAATCGGCAACAACAAAATGGCTAATAGAAAAAATATATTTGTATGCCCTGATAATGATTGCTATGTTACTGCTCTCCAGCCACGACAATTGGGTCATGGAATGGACTATTATTAAGGCCGTTCGTCAATGTCGGGCTATGGTCTTGGCAGTTGGTTTTCTTAGCTGTTTCACTCTGCAATACCACTGGCTAAAAATATATTGCGCCGGTTGCTGCAGATTTTGCATCCTCTACGCTACACGATTGGGGGGATGGTAAAGATGTTAAAGAAAGTGTTTGAAAAAATATCAGGTCCAGCGCACCACCCCTTGGCGAGCGATTGAAACAAAGTGGAAAAGGTTTTAAAAGGAGGAGACACATATCATCACTCATCAGTCTCTACCCAGGTTAGAAGCGAAAGACTTCATCACTCTTGTCAAAGAAAAGTAAGAAAAAGAAACCAAGAAGAAAATTGTTAGATCGAAAAGGGATTTCCTTTCCTAGATGGCATATCTACCCCACAAAGAATCTCTTCCCACTGTCACCACATCTCTAAATCTTTTCAATGCAGAAAGTTTTGATGTCAGTGTAAAACATGGGTACTATGAACAATTCTATCCATATCAACCCCTCTCTGTAAACATAGATTTTCAATTTTATTCAAATGAAGACTACTTCATAGATATATCATCCAAATTTATCGATTTAAAAGTTATGGTGAGGAAAAAGTCTGACAATTCACCTCCCTTCAACATCGATGGACTATCCTATGAAAATGGTGTACTACACAATTTATTTAAACAAATATGTGCCTACATAAATGGAAAATTGGTGAGCACTAGCAACAATCTATAAAACTATGTTAGTTACATGCAATTTATGTTGATGACTCCAATGGCCTATAAGAAATTGAGAGGTCTGCCAATGGGCTATGACTATAGATCAAATGTTGATACTGACGGTGAACTCACTTGGGCAGTGAGCAGGGAGTATCATTTAGTTGGTAGACTCAATCAAGAAATATTCAATATATCCCAATGGATGCCCTCCAATGTTGAAATTGATATAAAGTTACAACTTGCACCATCCAATTTCATATTGAGAAAAACACTTGATGCAGCACCCGATGCTAATGTCAATCTCACCTCGGCAATACTTCATGTGCGAAAACAACAGGTCATGAATTCTGTTGCTTTGGCAACTGAAAAACTAAGAATCTCTGGAAATAATATCCAACTGCTCGTTCTTCACACAATCGCCAATCAACGTCATATTGCCACTGGATCAAGTACCTAAACCGATTCCACATTTATCAATGGTGAAATTCCATCGAAACTTGCCTTGGCTTTTGTAAAAAGTGCCAGTGCCATAGGATCGTGGACAAGCTCGCCACTTCCTATCTACAATTTATACTTTGATAAATCCTATAGGACCCTATATGAGTTGACAATGCAGTCAAATAATCCATGTATTTAACATGGATCCTTTTATGTCCAAATACAAATCCTATTGTATTCCATCAGATTTCCTTGATTATATTCATACTGTTAACAAAACCATTATCATTGTTAATAGTGGTCCTTCGACTGTGCAGACGGGTCATTGGCTATGCATCTATCAAACAGCGGAGAATATAGAATTTTTTGATCCTCTTGGTCTACCATATGCATTTTAAAAACCTCACATCAAAAACTTCCTTGAAAGAAGTGGAAAGACAATTATTCAAAATCGGATGCGAGTATAAGATTTATCGACCAAAAGCTGTGGTTTTCATGCATTACTTTATTTAATTTTTCGATGTCGTGACTATACTTTCAGTGAATTTCTCAACATATATGTACACAGTCCTCGTTTGAATGACTTTCTAGTAGAAAATACCCTCTCAGAGCTGTATAGCATTGATTTCAGTGCCCTAAGAATAAAGTGTTTTAAAAATGTATGTGAATTTGTTTATTAACAAAAAATATGTGCACTATAAAAAAGTCTATTGTCTTAATTTGTTTAGATTTCTTCTTCTTCATAGTCATTTAGATTGTCATCATTATAGTCATCGTCATCGACAACGATTAGTGGTGGCAGATCATTTGGATTCAACTTGTACTGATCCTGGCGTGCAAAGTCAGGGTCACATTTTCCACAATATATTGTAACTTCATTTTTATTCAATCTTTTTGTGAAGTCAATGATACTATTACGATTCATATTGAAAAAGTCACCTGTTTCTATCTGTTTATTTGAAGTAATGTCGCACACAATATTCTCATATGAAGAGTCACTTTCTGTCACAGCCAAATAAAAATCGATAGGTTTATAATCATTACTAGCTTTGTCCTCACAACGATGATGCAGGATCCATATTCTCTTCATGTTTTTACAATTAAAACGTGCTCCAAATTCTTCTTCCCAATACAATTTAAAGCCGCGACGATACCAATCCTTTAGAAATAAACTGAAGTCACGTTTAGGGTTTTTTCCAATCATACCAGGGTAAGTATTTTCCCACTGGTCACACTTATCAAAATGACAATCGGAGCATAGATATCCATTAGGATAAGAGTCACAAGTCTCTTCAAGACAGGTATTACAGTCCTTAATTTGTACAGCATATCCTTTATGCAATTTACACGGATTGCATAGTCTAGACTTTTCATTATAGTCATCAACTGTAGTACAGTTCTCAGATGAAGACCAGCTGCCCAATGTATATAAACATAGTGAACATGTATGATACATTTTTTCGATGTTGTCCCACTCACTGCCAAAAAAGAAACTGACTCAAAATCAATAAAAAAATAACATTGTCTTCTAGGAGGAGGAGTAATCGAGCATCGTCACAAAAACTTATTTCCTACTGTTTTAAAGAATGAATTTCTAGGTAGTGGTTAAAAGCAGAATCACAATGTAATTTTGTTTTATTTCAATTAATATATCAATAAACTTAGTAAATCCATTTGATTCGCAATGCATAAGCTTCATACAATAATCCAAGGATGGAGAATCAGATCCCATTATACAGTTAATTCCAGAAAGTCATCATCTAACACTAAACATTTTTCCAATTTGACTAGATTCCGTAAGATCTTCTGTTTCTCAAATCCAATCATTCTTGATACTCCCACTACCAACTATAGACTAAAATAACAATTGCAAGTTTCTACTCTGTGCGTAATCTCAATACCTATTGGACACCACCATCCACCATAGAGAGAGAGAGAGAGTGGAGTAAACGATCATCTAGAGTGTCTAATAAAAAAAAACATTACAAAAAAAACATTTTTTATTGACAGAAATGTAATAAAAGAATATATTTTCACTCTCTTTGCGTTAGGCGAGTCAATCTATTTTCCTCAATGTGCTTCATAATAGCATTCAATCCCTGCTGTAGTGGTGATAAATACATTATATTCACTTTTGTGGCAAAGCATAATTGTTTATCTCACTTAAATTTACTCACTGATATAACGTATCTGCCAAACATCTCATCCCACTCAAATGTTAGTCGGGAATCCTTTCCAATTTCAACTGCTACATTGGGGGCCCTTGTCTTCACAACATCACTGTCGGCTCCTTCGAGGTGTAATAGTGTGAAACTACTCATTTTCACAATATTTGAACGTTTATTTCTCCAATTTGAAATAATGTAAACTAATCAAATTCAACTTATTGACTGAGATACTAACTCGGTATTGGGCTTTTTTATATCCACGCTCAATATCAGAGTGAACGAATCACAATACCATGAAAACACTCACGACTTTTAACAGAAACATATCATTTAACACCAAAACCATTGTTTCGTGAACAGCACGAATTTCCATGGTATGGTGAATCCGGTCATTGTACTGTCTGCTTGTATGGCGGGAGTACTATCCGCTACTTACCATTATAGCTATATGGTGGGACTGTGCGCTCTCTATCGTTATAGCTATATGGGGGGACTGTGTGCTCTCTATCGTTATAGCTACACTACTGCTGTTCCCTCCTCAACGCCTCGCTCTTTACGCTAAAGTTTGACTTTCTCACAACTATTATTTTATTAAACAATAAAAAACTTTAGCGTAAAGAGCGAGGCGTTGAGGAGGGGACAACCCCTTTCATATACGGAATAATTTCTGTTCAATTTAAGTTTTAACGTCGTTCCTTACTTTCAGTTAAAAAACTCGTTTTTTTTATTTAATTCGGAATAAAGGAACAACCACTTCACATAACGGTTTCAGTTCGTTTTAGAATCAAACAGTTCGTGGTAACGAACTGTAAGTAAGGAGCGACTAAGTCCAATAGTAACCGACACTCTGAGAAATGGAATTTTGATAAAAATTGATACATCAAAAGAACTGACCTTTTATAATGATTCCAAATATATAAAATTAGTTAAATTTACCCATCAAAAGCTACACGAATGGGAAAATTTGCCCTATTTTCGAAAAAGAACGGAAGATTCCCCAAAAAGTCAAATAAAGCTAATGAAAATCACACCACCAGATTTAGCATATTAGTGAAATCTCTTGTAGGGGTTTCAACCTCTTATCCAAAAAATGAGGAATTTCGCTTTTTTTGCCAGAATGAAGATCACGGATGCGTGTTAACTTCTTATTATTTATTTTTTTCTTTTTGCCAGGAGTGATTATAACAAACCAATGGTCCTAGAACATTAAAAGAGCACTTACTCGATATCAAAAGTTCCATAACCAAAAGTAATTGGGTTAGAGCAAGATCAGTTCACATCGACTTAGAATTCTGAGTTAGCCCTCCGATTTAATAGTATTGAAATCCTAAATAAAAATTGAAATTTTTTCTTAAAATCCGCGTTACATTTAAACTAGGTTTATTAGTTTGGTACTTTCTTTAATAATAAGAAAAGTTTAATAGTCATCAGACAGAAGAAACTGTCTCTACATGAACAAGAAAATAGAAAGCAGCTACAGTGGTGTCACAAGATCGAAGGTAGAAACTTAGAGAGAAATAAAGATATGACAGTTGAGCTTAATGATAAGTAGCTTGCAGAAAACAGCATTATGCCCAAGACAAGCACGAGTCAATTAAGCGTAAAAAACAGGCATAGACACTATGAGAAAACGGCAGTTCTCAATAAATATCAGTTTTAAATACTCGCAATTCAGCTGTCAGTAGTCATTCCTTACTTACAGCTAAGAAAAAGCCGAAGACTTTTTTTTGTGTCTGATATTTTATTTGAAAACTGGTTTCTTGATGATTATGAATAGATATTTTTACAAAAGATGATATAACTCACGTGTCTGACTCCCTTTGGGAAATCTTATCAGTCGAAGATATAAGCTTTGGAAGTGGGTTTTTCTGAGTTGAAACCAACAATTAAAATTCTAAGTATATGTCAAAAGGTCCATTTCCTAGTCAAATCCCATTTCCTTGATAACTAAATTAATTCTGAATATTTTCTGTAATTCCTGGAAGTTGACAGATTAAATTAGAGCAGTTCTGTCAAATGTCCGGATGTGTATCTGCATATTGCACTGAATATAAGTTACCAATTTAGATTATTTGAGTCAGTTCTAATTCTGTATCTGTCCTTGCCATATGTACATTCATTGTATTATATGTATAAATAAACATTTTATACTCTAAACATAAACTATGTGATGGTTAGAGATTCTAGACATCCTCCACCGGTAGAACCCAGATAATAGGCCAACGCTACCATAAGACTCCAAAGAGAAGAAGTCACACTTTACAGAGAAGTAGATAATTCACAGAGAGATGAATCCAGAAAGTTTACAAAGAGGTGGAAAACCCTTGAATAGGAGAAATAGTCTCTTTTGATTCATAAATGGACATAAAAAAATTAAAAAAAAAAAACTGTATACAAAAAAAAACTGTATTGCAAGTCTCAATTATGGGGAAATCGGGTTATCCAAGGCGATGAACAATAGCCATTGCATCTTCAAAATGTTCACCATAGTACCTGTTTGATCTGGGGAACGCTGATGATAGTATTACCTTTTTTTTTTACAAACAATTGCATTCTATTTCGCAGCTAAGTTGCCGATAAGTCGGGTAACACCTACAAAGTTATCGGCTAAAATGGTTTTTGATTAAATTTTATCCACTGGAGACGATCACGTTTTGACTCAAATAAATGGATCGACAACCTGGAATTGTTAGAAAAGTATTCCACCAAAATGTCAAGCTTTAAAGACTGTTTGACGCAGATCAAGTGATTTCGTGATTTGATTTGGTGATTGGGTGATTAGGTGATTGGGTTTAAAACCGATTGGTGATTGGGCGCTAATTCAAGCCATGTTAGATGTGGACGACTTGAATAAAGTGTCCATATATACGATTCATCCTGACCCTCCACCTGGATCAAACAATTGGGGGTACTTTTGCCTTATAGCCACCACGCTCGAGATCTTGAGTCGCAAACATGAGACAATAACCGGTTGTCATTGTCTTTATACCAGACAATATTTGCTTCGATTCGGTGGGACACAACATTGTAGCTATATTTTAATCAAATATTTAGTTGGTATTTTGGTTAGGTTAGTGTAGTTTACGTTTTCAATATAATGCGGTCTGGGTGGCCTCCCTTCCATAGTCCACCAACGTCACCTTTTCATCTTCACTTATTCCTAGCCTTAGGGACTTAGTCTTCCTAACATTAATTTTCAAACCAATACTAGCACCCTGAACTCGCAAAACCTCTAAAACTTCATTCATTTTGCTCACACTTTCATCTAGGATGCTTAAATCATCAGCATAATCCAAGTCCAGAAGGCTTTTTCCTACTCATTTGATTCCGTGGTATCCCATTGCCTTTCCTGTGCTCCTTAAAACAAAGTCCATCAAAATAATCCATATAAAGGGGGATAGAACAAAACCCTGCTTAACTCCTGATTTAATACAAAACCAGCTGCTAAGAGGTTGTCTATAACACAATACTTTTATTCAGTTAACATATAATAATAACAGATATATATTTTCTACTGGGACTGGCTATCCCAAGTAGACCACAAGTCTCGGAAAACTACAATAATATATAATAGGATACTTAGACACTTGCAATGATCCGACAAGATTCCAAGGAATTTCTAAAAACAACGGACAAGAGGTCAGTCCGGCATCAAGTTAGTATCAGTCTACCCCTTCCCATAAAATTTATCTTTTATACATTTTTATCAACCGCACCTTCCTTTAACCAACCGACGCAATAACTAGGAAGTGGTGATTTCTCAATTTCCCGTTAAGCAGAAACTTGGCAGGATATATTCCTTATCTTAATACAAAGCTGTATTTTTAAGCTCTTTATTTTCGTCTTAATATATTTTTACTAAATTCATAATTATCTAATTTAGAAAGCTTTACCACAATACTCCTCATTTAGAGAATAATTGTCCCAATTCTCAATAGTTTACTTTTAAAACAACTTAAATTTGTTTACAGGTATTATTCTGCCATCTTTGGGTCATTAGTGCATATACCCTCAATGGGTTTCCTTAGGGTCATGTTTCTGGTCCAATATAGGCCATGTTCTTTTTTGTCGAAGGATTTCAATATGAAATTCATCCTTGTTTCTCTTTTTCTCTGTCTCTAGGACTGAAAAATAATCTTTTTACCCTTCTTCATATGCAGCTTCTGTTTTAACTTGACCCCAAGCGGCTTAAGCATTATATTATTGGTTCTGCTTAAATTCGATTTCAAGTTATATTAGAAAAGTTTATGAATTATTTGAGTTTAAATTTAATTCCCATTAATAATGTAATTTGTCTGTGTGATTTGGTTGATATACCGTTTATTTTTCGTTTTAGAAATGCCTTGGATAAATTACACATAACATTTTTGGTTTTTAAATTTTCACATTTTTCCAGACAAAGCATTTTCACATATTTCAATAAGATAAGCCATTTAGGCTATGTAGCACACTCTCTAGGCCTAAATTAAGTTCTGATTTTATCTCACTTTCTGAAGAACTTGTAATAAAGTCTGTAATACTGCTATAGTTTCCAAAATATCAGTTGATCAGGTATGATTTGGTTTCTGATGGTATGAGATGTTAGTATCAGGATACCTTTGTAGTGGTTTCAAAATGTTGTTACTTTCCATAAGTGCGTCAAAAAATGATTGAAAAAAATGGATCCGAAAGGATGCTACGAAAAATTTGATTTCCAAAAAAAAAGCTAAGGCTTTATCTAAAATAAATATTCACATTAGAATACATATAAAGCATAAAGTTTTACATATATAGTAGAAATGAAATACTCAATTTCATAAAGTTTAATTACTTTTATTTACTTTTCTCTCTTTTAATTACTCCAAAAATAATATCCCGCTTAAATCGAAACATTATGTTTCTAGCTGGATTATTCTTTCAAACTTAATACTTAACGGATTATTTCACAATAAAAATTATTTATACTTTGACTCGAAGTCAAACATTTACATACAACATTAAATCACTAGTTAAAACTTAAAGTAAATTAAAACATAGTATATATATGTCCAAGTATTGTGTAATAACTTACACAAGTATTTTTTTTTTAATTTGCAAAACTAGATAGGATATTTAATCCTATAGGATACTGGTTAAAACTTAAAGCATTTAAAAAAATAAAACACAGTATATATATATATATATATATATATATATATATATATATATATATATATATATATATATATATATATATATATATATATATATATATATATATATATATATATATATATATATATATATATATATATATATATATATATATATATATATATATATATATATATATATATATATATATATATATATATATATATATATATATATATATATATATATATATATATATATATATATATATATATATATATATATATATATATATATATTTATATATATGTATATATATTATATATATTTTATATATTAACAGAAGTTATGCTGATACACAACTTAATTGTTAAAAACAAATAATAATTATGTACTCTAATAATTTATTTAATCACTGCAATATTTATTCTTTGTACAACTTTTAAATAAGCCATTCAAAACTTTTATCTGATAAGTCTTAACAGCAATTTAAAATATAAAAAAAAAATCTTCCCTAACTAATAGATTTATAAACTATAATTGATCACTGCGATTAGCCTCCATATAAGGGCTTGGAAATAGTTCATATAACATGACTTTGCTATTTACATTTCTATAAATTTTTTATATATATTTTTTTTTTACGATAACAATTCCATATTTATAAAAGTTTTCAAAATACATTCATAACGGTATATATTTTCCTAATTACATTAATACAACTATATAACTTTTCCATATATGACTATATACATTTCCTTATTTTTGTTTTACAACTTTGGTTCTATTTCGAACCCCTTGTGTCGCTAACTGTCATTAGCTTACTATATGGCTGTTTGTTCATTCAAACTTTTGAGCATTTTAATTTTTTGAATTTTCAGGTGATTGAGAAAGTTACAAAAAAAAATGTATTTGTCTGTAATCTCCTTTTTTCAGCTTTAATGTCCTTTTGGGATAAGGCTTCATTTACAGCTTAGATCTGATAAGTTAAAAATTTTAGCTGTTCACCTTATACCTGTTATGCCATTATCAATTGACTCTTGCCTATACTCTGAAGGTTTGCTTATCAGGGCTGCCTTCTGGTAGCTCCTTATAACGTTTCCAGGTCCTCTTGTCATGGGCTACAGCTAAAAGGACTATTATGAACCTGCACACACAATAATTAATTATTTATAGTATTGCCAAACTTTTTGATTTGTGGCCACAGTTTTCTCTTGGGCTATTCTTTTATCAAACAAAGTGGCCCTTCTGCAAAAAAATATACCTGGCCTTCATGCCACACAGTAATCTATTTTTAGACATACAAGTGACAATGACTATTTTCATTTTAGCTCCCATTTTTTAGTGGTCTTGTCTTAGGTTTCGACTTCAACTTAGGTTCTTGAGGCTATTATGTGCCTTGCTTTTAATTTTCTATGCCATGATAGTCATTTTTTTGAAAACGACTCCCACATAAAAGAGCAAATATTTTTCCTGTCTACTTGGAGCATTTCTCCAATATTTCTATTAATCTCGGCCGCCGTTAACCACTGTAACGGTGGCTCCGTAGTATTAATGCTAATTATTTGTACCTATTTAGTACAATTTTCATATTAGTCTCGTTCGGTCAGTTCAATATGTGCGTATAACAGAGTTTATCTGAGTCCATTGAGTTTCTTTTCCTTTAGTTTCGTCTGGTTATATTTTTAACTTAAACCCTTCTCTTTTTTTGATTCTTTATTTTAATGAAGCCAAAAGGCTTTTTCAAGTCTTTTTTCGCTTTATCAGTACAATAGGTCTTTTTTAAGACTATTTTTATATGTTTTATGTTTTTTTTCAATAACTTTAACAAGTTTTTATGCTGCTCGCCCTTTTATGGTCAAATTCATTATCTCCTTATTTTTAAGAAGTGAGGGGGGGGGTCTAATTTCGTAACCTGTATTTTTTTTACATTATTTGAATTTCTTTGTCCAAAAGTGTTTGTGTTAGAAAAGTACTGTATTTTATTCAGATGATTCTTAGAACATTTTGAATTAAGTCTTGCCCCGCATTTGCTAGTTCTCATTTCTTCATAAAAATGCAATTTTTACGACATACTGGTTACAAATTTTATTTTAGTTTTAATTACGATCTAATTTTCTTTGCCAAAGAGAGAAAATAATTCTCTTTGCAAGGCTACATAGCTTTGAATGTGATTTCCACTATCTGTGGTTTATTGATAAGCTTAAAAAAGGGAACTTTGTATGAATGAATTTCTGTTCATTACTGAAGTTTTTTTGTTGTGTAATGTTATATTTTATTTTCAAAGAAAAAGTGGATACGTTTAGTTTCTGTTAGGGTTCAACGGCCTTGGATTTGGGTGTTTGGGTTGGCACAGGGGAAAGCCAATTGTTTAAACTAGGGATCTCCTGTGCCAATTCGTTTTCTCAGATCCAATACATCGCTAGAGTTAAAATTATTACCTTGAACTACTGTGGTTTGCTTGTGACGATTTTCTTTTTGCATTTTGTCGTTGGCTTTTACCTCCTGGTAAGTTTTTAGGTTATAATTTATTTTTATATTGCTTTCCGTTTCTTTTATCTCGCACTTTTTTTTGCTTTCTAAGCTTATTCTAAGTTTCGCTTAAATCTTTATAGCGCTTAATTATTGTCTTTAATTTTTTTTTCTTTTTACCAAAAGTATTATATTAGACTATAACTAATTATAATAAGATTACAGTTAGATTTTTCATGTAGCGCGCACTTAATGTAAACTCTTGCTGTTTTTCCTATTATAATTATTTTAAAATTCTTCAAAAACAATTTTTTTCAAATTCGACTGGAAGTGTCACCTCAGGCAGAGGTCAGTAGATGCATTGCATGTACTTAACAACGAGATACCAGCAGTGATTGATCTCCTCCCAATTTGCTAGCTTCCAATGACCCTATTTCCGTAGTCAAACCTCCTTCGTTTTTTTTTCAACAACCCCCAATTTTTTTTTAAATATACATATCAAAAGAATTGCATTTGAATGCTTATTATAAATATATGGTGTTTATTAATTTTAACCTAATCCGTATAAAGTGAGGAATCTTAAAGTTAATTATTGTAGTATAAACTGTAACGTCCTGTGTACTTGTTTCCGTAATATTATTTCTATTTAGTTTCTGGATACAGTCTACTTGTAGGCTAATTTGAATATAAGGAACAATTGGCTTCACTCTATTTTATTTCTACTATCAGACCGTGTTTTATCTGATATACACTCTACCTGATATTCGACTAAACTCTAGTGATTTATAATCAGACTAGACTTGAGGATGATTCGTCATTCAGTAACCGTAAGAGCAGACCATAATTATCAATATTAGCTATCCCAAAAGGATGCATTGCCTTCTCTGTTTGTCTTAATGTGGGCTTATATTCTATGTAAACAAGCATAACAGTTTTCAAACACTGGCTTGTTTTAGGTGTACATGGCTCAAAAGCAGCCATTATTTAAAATTCAAATTTGAACTTTCTTGTGACTCATTTCGCGGAGCTATTTCAGAATTTGAACTTTTTCTAACACCATTATTCAGATGAAGGTCATCTGTGTAGGTAAAGGAGACCCTTTTTAAGACCTATCCCCATGCCTCCATTTTCTGTGATTAACGGTTTCTTTCATGGAATTTCCTGCCTTATGCAGACTTCCCATCACAGCTGGGTAACAATTTTTTTTCCCGTCTTTCAGTGACTTTTACTAAGCTTCCACATTTGTTTTCTTACTTATAAAAGGTTAATTTTCTCTTTTTTTCACCCTTTTCCTCAAGTGCTTTCATTAAAAATTCATATATCTTTTCCCTCCTTTTACTTGTGAAACTACAAAACTAACCTAGTATTCAGGTTAGCTTTAACAAAGGTAATTCTATTGATTATTACGTCATAAATTACCATATATTTGAAGCGTCTCTACTCCATAAACACTCGGAAATGGCAGCTTCTAGCCTATAATTGTTCGGAACACTATTTATGCGTTTCATTTGTTAAATTGTAGCAGTGTTGTCCTTGAACAATAAGTCTATACCCTGTACTGTAAGGCTGAATTAGAACCCTATTTGCTACTATTATGCCTAAAATTCTTCTGTTTCCACCAACTTTTCATTGGTCCAGCTAGATTTTTTTTTCTTTACGTATTATCTTTTGATTTTATTCTTTTAATTCGCGGTACAAATACTTTATTATTTATTGATGTACAGCACTACAACGTTACATTTATTACTAACACTAAAAAAACTACTAATTATACACTTACTTCTACTTGCTAAAAACTTGATACTGTATTTTTTTTCTATTTTATAATTCTTAATTGAGCCTTTTTTCCATTTTTTCTATTGTACCAAAATCTTTGAGGGTATACAAATCTATTTCTATTAGCCAAAGTTCGAGCAAAGCTGCTCGAAGTTTTGCTAATTCGAGCGCCGCTAAAAGCGAAGTCCATTTACTTTCCCTTTTTGACAAAGCCATTTCTATTTCAATATACAATTTTCATTTAGTCAACTCGACCCAGTTTTTCCAACTTCCACCAGTTGTGGTGATGTGTAATTTATGGTATTTGAGTGTTGTAGTCGTAGATGACTTTACTCTCCCTTTATAGGGGAGATAAACTCTGGCCCTAAGGTAATTAAACTTTGGTAGCGTGCCTTAGGCTATGACCGAACTAATGAGGCGTCCCAGCTGGGTATGTTCGAGGGGCTAAAGGTAGATTGTATAGAGGTTGTCTATAACACAATACTTTTATTCAGTTAACATATAATAATAACAGATATATATTTTCTACTGGGACTGGCTGTCCCAAGTAGAACACAAGTCTCGGAAAACTATAATAATATGTAATAGGATACTTAGACACTTACAATGATCCGACAAGATTCCAAGGTATTTCTGAAAACAATGGACCAGAGGTCAGTCCGGCATAAAATTAGTATCAGTCTCCCCCTTCCCATAAAATGTATCTTTTATACATTTTTATCAACCACACCTTCCTTTAACCAACCAACGCAATAGCTAAGAAGTGGTATATTTCTCAATTTCCCGTTTAGCATAAACTTGGCTAGATATATTCCTTATCTTAATAAAAAGTGGTATTTCTAAACTTTGCATTTGCGTCTTAATATATTTCTATTAAATTCATAATTAACTAAATAAAAAAGCTTTACCACATTGTCTTGTAAGAACTCTTTTGTATTTTTAAAAATTATATTATATTTTGTAGAAAATATTTGGAATTTTGTAAGAGCTATTACGTATTTTGTAAGAACTATATTGAACTTTGTAAGAACTATTTTGTATTTTGTAAGGAATATTTTTTTTTATAGGTTGAATTTGGTAAGAACTATTTGTAATTTTAAGAATTATTTTTGTTTTATAAGAACTATATTGAGTTTTGCAAGAATTATTGTTGTTTTATGAGAACTATATAAAATTTTGAAAGAATTATTCTATATCTAATACTAAATTATTTTATATTTAGTATATACAAAATTATTTTGTATATTGTGAGAATTATTTTTGTTTGGTAAGAATTATTCTGTTTTGTAAAGAACTAGTTTTGATTTTCTAAGAACTTTTTTACCCATTATTCTGGTAGCAACTTTTTTCTTATGTTTGTTTCGGTAATCTTTATCATTATCATACCGTTCCTTGCTCTTTTGTTTGGTTGTCTCAATTTTCGCTTCTCGATACCCCTGATCCGTTACATACCTCTGTTTTGCTATGTCATATTTAATTTTCTTAAATCCTGGATCATAAGACATCTTAGTAGCAATCCTTACGCGTTCTTAAGCTTTATTGCGTTTGGTGGCATTTTTATCTCTTTTAAATAAACTTTTGCGATATTTCAGGATGTTAGCTTTATTTTTTGTGTAGTAAAGTTTTTGATAATTAATTATTTGAATTGTTCTATTTTGAATTTTTTTTGTTTATTCTTTATTTTTTTCCTTTCACGTGAGACCATATGTTTTCAATGCTTAAAATTATTAAATACATTATACCACTTGTCGAGTAGCTAAAACCTAACAAAAAACAAAACTAATTTTAAATTTTCAGGTATTTCTCTTGTTTGAATTAAAAATTTTGAATTATTGGTTAGACACCATAAATATTTTTGCAGTTTACATAATAACTTTAGCGATTCTGAACTGAAAACTAAAATAAAAGAATTTGAATTTTTTCTTTGGAATTATAAGACAACATTATGGAGATACGTGCTTTACGGGTTACAAACGAAAAAAGTTTGGCTCCAGGATACAATAATAACTTTGAACTGAGATGAAAAAATTTTTGGTTCCAGGAGACAAAAAACAAAACTAATTTTAAAATTTTCATGTATTTTTGTTAATATCCGCTGTGTTAACATCTAATTTGTGTTTTCACTCTTGGTATTTGCCAGTCGAAATTCCCCGTGTGTAACTTGAACATTTACAGACCGTGCATGTCCCTGGACTTTCCTAAGTGATATTAGTGACCTTGGTTCTTGTTAATTGGATTATAGGATTTGTATTATAGTCCTGAACAGTGAAAGAAATAAAAGATGAAATTTTTAGTTCCAAATAGCTCATGTCTGACTCAGAGGAACCTCCTGAAAAAGACATAGATGTCTCACCTTTCCTGCCCTAAAAAAGAAACCTAACTAGAACCCCCTCGACTCCTATGTCTAAATCAACCACACATCTTAAGAGGATACAAGCCCTAAACATCCTTCAAGCTAAAAGTACCGGTGAAACCCCTGGCAAAAAACAAAAAATTATGCAATTAGATCACCCCCTACAGAACCCCAACCCGAGATTATATCACTCCCTGATGATTCCCAACCAATTGAATCACTACCAAGCTCTTTAGATGAGCCATACTATTGCATTGTGACCATCAAGAAAACCGATGGTCAACCCTTAACTAGAGATCGGTTAAAGGATATTAGAAAGCCTATATTTTTACTAGCTAACTCAACTTTTGAAGTAGTTTTCCTGAAAGATGGTCTCATAGATCTTTATTTTACCTCTCACAAGTCCGCGGATTCAGTCCTTTGAAGGTCCAAGGAATTAATCGTTGAGGGTTCCAAAATCTTTGCCATTTCAAAAGAAGTAGAAAAGTCGTATAAATACGTGGTTTATGGTGTTGACACCGGTATACCAATAGAGGAATTTACAGCTGAACTAATTGATTCTTCGGTTCATCCCGTCTAACCAAAAACAGCCACAAGACTCAGCTTGAAAAATAATGGTAAGCTTATATCCAGTCGCTCAGTGCTCATTGTATGCAAAAACGAGTTGCAAAGAGAAGTTTTTTTTGTATGGTATGGCCCTTCACCATAAGTCCTATAAACCAAAGCCCTGACAATGCACAATTTACCTACCTCATGGTTATAGCAAAAACAATTGTACATTGTCGTTGTCGCAAGTCATCTATCCATATATTTCTCAGTTCTTCATGGTCTAGGTTATTCATTTGTCCTATAGGTATTGTGAATCTGCTGAAAACGCCTTTTGAAAAAAGACTCATGACACTTGGTATTTTATACTTAGCTATTTTTCTTGTGTAACTTTGCCTGCATCACAGACACTAAAAACGATACAACCACTACTGAGGCCAATATGGCGTATGTAAGCTCTTGAAAGGTGCTCATAAAAATAAAGTCACTCACAGATTATGTTTTGGTCTTGAGAAGGCATGGGGGATGTCAGCCCTACCTATGTTAATTTTTGCTCGTTTTGAATTTGACTCGGGTATATATTGTAATTTCTTTTCGTTTTGGGTTTCATTTACTTATTGATAGTAATTTGTAGTAGTTCTACACTTAGAAGATTATCTGACTTTGTATCTGTTGATTTTTGGTTTAATAGAGCTCTTTACTTTTATTTGAAAAACTTTTTTTGTGGAAAAAGTTTTTTAAATTAATTTTCCAGAAAACCTGTTTTGTTATATTAGCAAAAAAAAAACGACTTCTCGTGTTTGGGTGGTGGTGTCTGAGTTCTTATACATTTCATTTTGGAGTGTTTAACATTTTACAGTCATGCTGACATGCTGTTTTGATTTTTACAGGCATATTTTGCTTGAGCATATTAAAAAGCTTTAAGTAAAATACTAGTAAAATCGTAAATTGTCAAAACTTAAAGTAAAATCGTACGTATACGCCCTTCGGTAAAACAATCATAGGCAGCGCAATAGCGCTGCCTAAGTAAAGAACGATGTTGGCACAATGTATTATTTTTTTTTTTTTGGTTTCCATACCAGGGCACTTTGTATCGAAGGAGTTGTCGTAGAAACTTGGAAAAGGGCTCATTCAATTGGGAATTGGAACGGATAGTGCCCTTTTTAATAGTCAAAATTGATTGGAAGGCAACTAACATCCTTTCCACGCCCACCATTTCCCCAAACACATCCAATCAAAGTTTTGAGAAAGCCATTTTGTTCAGCGTAGTTGATTTCCAGATAGAAATTATATTTTTGAGGAGGACACTCCCCAACAGCCCTCAGGGCAAGGGTATTAAGTTATGCCCTGGGGGCATATAAGAACGATGTTGGCACAATGTGTTATTTATTATTTTTTCCTTTAGACCAGGGCACTTTTTATCGAAGAATTTGTTGTAGAAACTTCTAAAAGGGCTCATTCAATTGAAAATTGGAGTGGCTTGTGCCCTTTTTAATAGTCGAAAGTGATCGGAAGGCAACTAACACCCCATCCACGTCCACCATTTCCCGCAACACATCCAATCAAAATTTTTAGATAGCCATTTTGTTCAGCCATGTTGATTTCCACATAGAAATTGTTTTTTTGAAGGATGATTATTCCCCCACGGCCCTCAGGGCAAGGGTTGTAAGTTATGCCCTGGGGGCATATAAGGTTTTTATATAAGGCGTTGTCGCAGGAACTTCAAAAAAGACTCATTTGATGGGAAAGTCAAAGGGCTAGTCTCTTTTTAATAGTCGAAAGTGATTAGAGGGCAACTAACCCCCCTCTCACGCCCACCTTCTCCCCAAACACATCCAATCAAAGTTTTGAGATAGCGATTTTGCTCAACGTAGTTAAAAGTTCTGGAAATTAGGTCTCTGAGGATGACAACCCCCCCCCTCCATGTTTTTTAGGGCAAGGGTTGTAAGTTATGCCCTGGGGGCACACAAGGTTTTTATAGAAAGCGTTGTCGTAGAAACATCAAAAATGGCTCATTTGATTGAAAATTGAAATGACTGGGGCCCGTTTTAATAGTTGAAAGTGATTGGAGGGCAACTAACACCCCTTCCACGCCCACCATTTTCCCCAAACAGATCCAATCAAAATTTTGAGATAGCCATTTTGTTCATCGTAGTTGAAAGTTCTCTAAATTATACCATTGAGCAGGACACTCCCCTTAGTCTTCAGGGCAAGCGTTATAAGTTATGCCCTGGGGGCATATAAGGTTTTCATTGAAAGCTTTGTCGTGGAAGTTTCAAAAAGGGATCATTCGATTGGAAATTCAAAGCGGTAGTGCAATTTTCAATACTAGAAAGTTATTGGACGGCAACTAACCGCCCTCTCACGCCCACCACTTATCCAAACAGATCCAATCAAAATTTTGAGATAGCCAGTTTATTCAACGTAGTTGTAAGCTCTGGGAATTAGGTCTTTGAGGATGACAACCCCTCCCCCTCAGAGCCCACAGGGCTCTGAGGCATTACAAGTTATTACAAGTTATGCCTTGGGGGCATATAAGGCTTTTATTGAAAGCTTTGTCGTAGAAACTTGAAAAAGGGTGCATTTGATTGGAAATTCAAAGGGCTAGTACGCTCTTTAATAGTCAAAAGCGATTGGAGGACAACTAACCCCCCTTTCACGCCAACCTTTTCCCCAAACACATACAATCAAAATTTTTAGATAACCATTTAGTTCAAAGTAGTTGAAAGTTTTTGAAATTAGGTCTTTAAGGATGACAACCCCCCACAGCACTCAGGGCAAGGGTTCTAAGTTATTCCCTAGGGGCATGATCTTTAATGAATCAATTAAAAAAACTTTTTCCACAAACTAAGTTTTTCAAAGAAAAGTAAAGAACTCCATTAAACCAAAAATGAGCAAAAAATAAAATCAAATAATCTACCAAGCCTGAAACTACGACAAATCAGTATCGATAAATAAATGAAGCCCAAAAAGAACAGAAATTAAAATAAATAATCGAGTCAAACTCAAAACGAGCAGAAATTAACATGAGTAGGGTTCAAAACCCCTATGCCTTCCAAATGCCAGAACATAATTAGCACTTTACTGAAAAAATACAAATGAATGTGAATTGTCAGTTTAATATACATATACTGATATTTAGTAATCAAAATGTTTATATTATTTGATTTATTAAAGTTATGAAAGTAAACACATTTATATTTTTAATAGTAAAGTGCAGATTATGTTCTGGCCTAATTAATCTTATATATTTGCTACTATCACTTCTATGTTAAATTAATATTGTTATTATCATTTTTTGATCTTTGCCAATCTTAAATAGTTTTATTTCCACAAATCTGCCAAGTCTTTGGCAGTCGTTTGTCTGTATATTTTTTCATTCTCTGGAAGGGCTAATTTTTCTAATTATCCAGCTAGACTCTCATCTAGGACAACGAAGAAAAAGTGTCTCATTTTCCACCGTCCCACCTTTTAGTGTTTTAACGGCTTTCATTTATTCGATACATTCTTTTGTGTCGCTAATTGTTCAGACCATCGATCGTTTTCCAGGGGCAAAATGACGATCCCCTTCGCTAGCCTTTCTAGCAATCCCCAGTACTAGGTAAAGATTCAGTTTCAGTTCTTTCGTGGAAGAGACAAGTTTCATTAAAAAAAATGTGGACTTTCTGGATTAAGGTTTGGATTTTAGTCACTGGGACTTTTGCAGATTTGCAATTTGAAGCGGCATTCCAAGGTGAGGATTAGCTATTTTCCATTAATAGCGAAGGAGTGAAATTTGAATTACGTTTGGTAGGTAGAGAATTTTTGGGACAAATGTAAATTGTAGTATATTTTCCAAGTAGGAGCAGAGGAGTCTTCGGAGAGACGAGGATAAGGCTCTACCAGGTCTTATTCTCTTTTTTGCAAAAAAAAAAATCGTGGTTAAACATCTTGCGTGCAGTATGTATTGATTGAGTACTGAATATGCCGTTGGCCACCTAATTTCTTAGACATCTCCCCCCCCTCCCAAATTTGGGTCTAGTATAAACTCTTTACTGAAATTGACTAAACGCTGTGACTTATAGCTGTCCTTGAATACTAGCGATTTTGCTCTGTTAAGTCCAAGACCACCAATTCTCCTTCGAAGAAGGCCTCAAAAGATGGAAAGCGCCAATGCCATACAAAAACTGGGCCTGAGAGATGATTTATTTCAAATTATCTTCCGGCTGGTAATAATTTTGAACTATATTTAATAGTCACCGTAAAGTAGCTGCAATAAAATGATACTATTTGTCTAGTTTATGTTGCCGTTGTTATTACGGTGCGTTGTCGTTAATTCTTAAATGCAAATTCATTGATACCTTTTCCCTAAGAGTGCTATCCCATCAAAACCATTTTGTTCATTCTAGATACATTGAATAGATCCATAGGGAGGATCCTGGGTAAAAGGAAGACTAGAGCACTTCTGAAGAACTGACGCCGCCGATAATGTTTTTGAAATTGTAATTTTATTCGAATTCTTTAGAATAGTAATTTTTATTAGAGGAGAATTTCAAAATATAGTCTGGGTCTCCTAAAAAATGACGTCAAATTGAGGTAAATTGCATAGGAATCGTCATTTTTGAAAACCTCCTAACCAGACCATTACAGTCCCCACCTTGAACAACAAGGAAAATAATGTTTTTGAAATTGTAATTTTATTCGAATTCGACTGAATAGTAATTTTTATTAGAGGAGAATTTCAAAATATAGCCTGGGTCTCCTAAAAAATGACGTCAAATTGAGGTAAATTGCATAGGAATCGTCATTTTTGAAAACCTCCTAACCAGACCATTACAGTCCCCACCTTGAACAACAAGGAAAATAATGTTTTTGAAATTGTAATTTTATTCGAATTCGACTGAATAGTAATTTTTATTAGAGGAGAATTTCAAAATATAGCCTGGGTCTCCTAAAAAATTACGTCAAATTGAGGTAAATTGCATAGGAATCGTCATTTTTGAAAACCTCCTAACCAGACCATTACAGTCCCCACCTTGAACAACAAGGAAAATAATGTTTTTGCCTGAGTAGCACTAATGCGTCTCCCTTTTTTGTTTAAACCTATGACAAGGACTGGTTTTAGAATGTGTGGAGAGGGCTCATTTGAGAGGGAAAAAACTCTGATGACTTTTTAAGTAGCAAAATAAATCGTGGCACAGTAAAGTTCTGTTTCCTGCCATTTTACTTCTGAACACGAATTTTGGGCCAAACAGGGCCAAAATGCAAGGGAATGGGAATTCTGAGATAGAAAATTTAAATTTTATGGTATGAAATCGTTAAATGGAAGGTCAAGATATTCCATCTTGAAAACTGAGGTAAATCGCTGTTTTCATACTACTGTTATGTCTTCTTTTTTCGCGTTTTTTCTTTGGGGGTGATCGTATCTAACTATTGGTCGACAATTTATCTCGAAAGGAGCTCATTTGAGCAGAAATTGAAAATTCTAGCGCCATCCTTAAGTCATAAAAGAGGTTGCGCCCTGACAAAGTGTTATATTCTGTCACAAGAAGTAATGTTGGGCAAAGTGGGTCAAATCCTAGTGAGTGAAAATTCTGAGATAACCAATATATTGAAAGCTACTCAAAAATTATATATAAAATCCATAAATCCCTAAACTATATCCCTCCAACGGAATCTCAAATCGTTTTTACAGTTTTCCTTATATGTCTTTCTTTGCGTCATCCAGACAATGCTCTTCAACGTGTCCTTCAATTTTGTCAAGTATCTCACTTCACCCTTTCCCCTTCTAAACACCACCGAACTTTTGTGAGCTTGGACAAACTTTGGGATTTTCATACATTTTTAGTTTCATTTATTTTAATTTAAAAGTAATGAATACAGAGATGCAACACTTTGGGATTTTAAGATGGCCAAGATCCACGAAGAAACAGCCAAAAAATAAACATGCCATTCGTTTTGCCCTTCGAAAATCTATCTGAATATAATAATTGCTTTCTTCACAAACATCAATGGTTAAGGCTGATTAAAAAAAGGTCTTAGATAAATGAATAAAATATCACTTATTCAAAACAAATCCCTTCATAGGTGCCTTGGATAAACAAAATGCTTTCAGGAAAATCTTTCGTTAATATTTTCAAGAAAGTAGTTCGGCTAGATGGTTGAAAGTGTCAGATATTCGAATAATTGATAATTGAACTAATTCTAGAAAGTTTTGTGCGATGCTATTTTCTTTCAAATAATGGACAAAGTTTGTCTGGAAAGCCATTGTTATTTAAAAAAAAGATATACGCCATTCATACGGGGATCGAAAGATTTTTTTTTCTTTTGCTGCTTTAATAAACCCCGCCTTTTTTTTGCCATTCTGGCAAATTTGCTTCCCCTCCCCCTTCTGTGTTTGTACTGGCAAAAGGGCTTATTGCTTATAGGCCTTAAAAGGAAAATTAGATCTTTTTTGGAAGAACTTGAGTACGTGAATTTGATTTTAGTTTGTATAGCAAATTAAGTTTTCCTGGTATTATACACTAAGTGAGTAAACTTTATGAGGCATAGAAAATATAATGCAACTAAGTCATCATAGGTAACGCAATAGCGCTGCCTAAGTAAAGAGCGACGTGGGACGATTTACTATTTATTTATTATCATTAATTTTTTTTTTGGTTCGTTTTTTTTTTACCAAGGCACTTCGTATAGACGGAGTTGCCGTAGAAACTTCGAAAGTGATTCATTCGATTGGAAATTGAAAGTTATAGTGCCCTTTCTAAGAGTAAAAACTGATTGGAGGGCGACCAGCCCCTCCTCCCATCATTTACCCAAACACATCCAATCAAAATTTTGAGATTGCCGTTTTGTTCAGCATAGTTGACAGGTCCAGTAATTATGTCTTTGGAAATGACAGCTCCCCCAAAGCCCTCAGCGCAAGGGCTATAAGTTATGCTTGTTGTCCATTAGTAACATGTAAATTTTTATGCAAGGGGTGGTCGTATAAACTTCAAAGGGGGCTAAATTGATTGGAACTCAGAAATTCTAGTTCCTTTTCTGAGAGTTAAAAGTGTAGTCAAAACTGTTGAGTTTTCAAGCTCCCATCTTTAGAAATGTCGAATTTTGAATTTTTTTGCCAGGAGAAAGATCTGGGATGCGGGTTTTTTGTTATTTTATTGTTATTATTTTCTTTTCTTTTGTTCTTCCCAGGGGTGATTGCATCGAACCAATGGTCCTAAAAAATTGGAAGAGGGCACATTATAGCAGAAATAAAAAGCTCTAGTGCTCTTTTTAAGTGACCAAAAAGATTGGAAGGCAACTAGCCCCCTTCCTACAGCCTTTTTCCACAAAGTCGTCCGATCAAAATTTCGAGATAGTATTTTCGTCAGTGTAGTTGAAACTTACTTACTTACTTAAGGCTCCTGCCACGTTGAGGGTGGCGCAGAGAGCGTCGCAACTCTGCTCCTCCAGGCTGACCGGTCTACTGCTATTAATGGGGCCTCTTCGACAGCGATGTTAGCTATCTCAAAGATTTTGTTGAGGCTATCCTTCCACGTTGTCTGAGGTCTGCCCCTCGGGCGAGACCAGCCATTAGCTTTAGCGTCAAAATCGTAGACTATTCGGGCTGGGGTTGTCGTCGGCATACGCAGGAGGTGTCCGAACCATCTGAGAGTACGGTGCGCTATTTGGACGGAGAATGGCACTTGAGAGGTGAGTGCGAGCAACCTTGCGTTGCTTGCGAAATTGTCCCATCGAAGTCCCTCAATCCGACGGAGCTGTTTTGTCTGGCAGACGTCTATCATGCTGAGGATTGTTGATTTGAGAGGGCAGGTTTCCGCTGCATAGCGGAGGACCGAGCCTATAGATGCATTATAAATTCGCATGTTCTTGCGTCTAGGTATATGTGGCATTCTCCAGAGATTCTTGAGCCTTCCGACGGTAGACGAGGCTTTTGAAATTTAGCTGCACACTTCTTCCACTTTAGAACCGTTTTTAGACAGCACAGAGCCAAGATAAGTGAAGTTTTTACAACTTCAACAGGAGCTCCGCAAACAGTTATGCTCTTAGGGGGCGAGACTGGGCTTGGGGGCTCAATTGCCATTATTTTCGTCTTAAGCCAGTTTATTTTCAGCACCACTTTTGCTGCCTCTTCCTGTAGGACTTCCAGAGCGTCAGTCAACTGGTCGATCGAGTCAGCAACAAGACCAAAATCATCTGCGAATTCAGCGTCCGTCAGAACGCGATCTCCAAACTGCAGACCAAAGGGCAGGCGATTTGTTGTTCGTGTCATGACATGGTCTATCACGCAAATGAACAGTTCCGGGGCGGCGGCACACCCTTGTCGTACACCATTTTTGATGCCGAATGTCGTGCTCCGTTTGCCGTTGACTTGGACGCAACTCACGGTCTCTTCGTAAAGCTTTTCAAACAACTTGCAGTATTTGTCTGATAGACCAGTTGATCGAAGTATCAGCCAGAGCGAGTTGCGATCCATCGAGTCAAAAGCAGCCTTGAAGTCCACAAAGGCTACACATGCTTTCCTCCTGAATTCTTTCGTCTTCTCAATTAACTGGTGCATGGTAAAGATTTGTTCGACAGTGGATCTTCCGGGTGTTAGCCCCGCCTTCTGGACTCTCCTCTTTCTCCTGAGAATACTCGTTCATCTATCCAGCAGGGTCATAGCAAAGAGCTTTCCAGGCACTGAAAGTCGCGTTATGCCTCTGTAGTTCGAACAGATGCTCTTGCTCCCCTTTTTCTTCCATAAGGGCAGGATTATACCTGTTCACCAGTCCTTCGGGATCCATTCTGTGCGCCAAACCACAGAAAACAGTATATGGAGCCAAAGTGGCATCGCCGGTTCGGCATACTTCAGGAGCTCAGCAGATATTCCACATATGCCTGCTGCTTTGTTGTTCTTCAAATGTTTTACTGCTGTGTAGATTTCTGATGACGTGAAAGGAGTTTCTGTGTCACTTGTCAGCAGTGCCTGGGTGCTGGTGGCTAGGCTGATGAGTTCCTGGTCAGTCTGCGTTACGGCTTCGGCGTTGAGGAGGCCCGAGAAGTGGTCTTTCCATCGACTGACCTGGGCAGCTTCGTCACTGAGTGGCTGACCTTCCACAGAGACAACACATGCAACCGAGGGGGCTATGTCTCCTGTTAGATCACGGAGATGCTTGTAGAGACTGCCAACGTCACCTTTCATGGCTGCACCCTCTAGCTCATGTGCCTGTTTTTCCACAAACAGTTTCTTGTCTCGCTGTATCAGTTTTTTGCAGACACCATTAACGCTTCTATAGGTTAGCATGTCGCCAAGAAGCCTTAGCTTGCGTCTCGGTTGTATGACATAAAGCGTATCCGACTGAATCAATGGTTTATTAGCTCGCTTTTCCGTCCAACATTTTCTGTTGCAGGTTGCAAAACATTATTTTCGAACAAGAGCGATGCGTTTTTACAACTTTCAAATGGCAGGAGTGCGTCGAAGCGGTTTGAGATATCAATCGCATATTTCGACCGTATCTTCTGATCACAGAGGCGAGAGACATCGATCTTGGCAGGTCTTGGTTCTGAGCGATGGGCTTTGAGCCTTAGTCGCATGTTAGCGACGACGAGGCGATGGTCAGTGTTTCCAATCTCAGCTTCCCTATACGTCCTGCAGTTACTGATCAAACACCTCCATCTCTGTGACACGATGATGTAGTCGATCATTTTTTTGGTATGGCCGTCATTGCTGTACCATGTATATTTGTGAATGTCCTTCCTTTAATATGTTATTCGTAATCACAAGGTTGGGCATGCTGCAGAGTTGTAGAAGCCTTAGACCAGTGTTATTTAAGGAATCCGGAGTAATTGGTCCAATGACTTGTCGCCATAAGTTGTGTTTGTCGCACACAGTTGCATTAAGGTCACCCAGGAGCATGACAATATCGTGCGGGGATATCTTAGACAATTCATTCGTCAGGGCAGAGTAGAAAGTGTCCTTTGTTTCGATGTCAGCTTCGTTTGTTGGGGCATAACAAACAAGGACCGTCATTTTTCCTTGCTTGTGATTGAGTCGAGCATTAGCGATTCTATCCGAGACAGGAGTGAATGACAATAGACACTTCTTGGATTTGTCATCAAGAACTAGTCCGACTCTAGTAGTTGAAAGGTCGAATAATTATGTCTTTGGGGGTAACATGACCCCCATGGTCCAACGTTTTTTGTGTTTTATAATCATTTATCTATTTTTCCAGGAGTGATTTATTTATCTAGTTCTTGATTTGAAAAATATTTAATTTTTTACAGTTATGAAGTATAAATATATCAAATATATTGGTTTTGATATTCAAAATTAAACTAAAAATATTGAACTAAACATTTTTATTTGATTTTCTTAATCTTAGTTTTAATGTTTTACTTTGAACAAACTACTTTGATTATGCGTTACTTTTCATAAACAGTTAATTCTAAAGACATTAAATATTTTGGTGTTTGATAACCAAGTTCAAAATTGTCGATATTGTTAAAAAATATCCGTCCAACGCTTCGGCATTGCTCAACAGAACTGAATGCTGGGAGTTTATATCTTATATTTTTTGTAAGTAGGCTATTGTTTTGTGGAATTTTTTAATCAATTACGTTTTCGACTTTTATATACGTTTGCTTTAATTGACATACTTGTTTCATTGCCTTTAGAAAAATAATTGTCTCTAAACTTCATTAAATAAAAAAAAATCGACTGAAAGTAAGGAGCAACATTAAAACATAAAACGAACATAAACTATTACGTATATGAGGGGGTTTGTCCCCTCCTCAATGTCTCGCTCTTCATGCTACAGTTTTTCGGCACCTTAAAAAAAGTTACTTATTGTTCTAAATAAACGACCCCTGTGTTTCAAGAGTTGTTTTTAAAGAATTGACACAAAATTTAAACTTTTGCGTAAAGAACGAGGGGTTAAGGAGAGGGCAACACACCTCATATACGTAATAATTTCTGTTTGTTTTAAGTTTTAATGTGGCTCCTTACTTTCAGTTGAAAAAAGCTGGTTTATTTCATTTAATTTCCGATCGTTTCTTCAATAAAGCCAGGATACCTGGCTCCACCTCCACGGTAAAATCCCCTTCCCCACAGAAATATCCTCTGGACAATTCAGTCCTGGCGGAAATTTACCCCAGACAATTACCCTTAACATCTCCACGCCTAAAATCGGTATAGAATAAGCAAGACATATAAAGAAATTTCATATAGGAATTCAGACAAATTCACCAAGTGTAAAATTTCCCCGGAAAAGCTCACCCCCTGGAAACTTCCCTATCCATAGGAAATGCTTCCTACGTCAAACCGTCCCAACAAAAAATTCTTCCTTCCCTCCCCACCTAAAAAATGTATGCATATTCCCAATAACAAATAAAACAATGGGTACATTTTATAATTTAAAATCCTTTCCCCAGGGGCCTTAGAGGGTCACTTTATCTCTAAAGACATAGCTATTGGGCCTTTCAACTATACTGAAGAAAAAAGATATCTTAAAATTTTGATCAGACGATTTTCAGAAAAAGGTACTGTGGGAGGGGGCTTTTTTGCCCTCCAATTATTTTGCTCACTTTAAAGGGCACTAGAACCTTTCTTTTCTAATAGAATAAGCCCTATCTCAACGGTCTAGGCCCGCTGGGTCGATACGATCACCCCTGGGAAAAAACAACAACGAATAAACACGCATCCGGAATCTTTCTTCTGGCAAAAATTACAAAATTCCACATTTTTGTAGATAAGAGCTTGAAACTTCTACAGTAGGGTTCTTTGATACGCTGAATCTGATAGTGAAATTTTCATTAAGGTTATATGACTTTGAGGGGGGGTTTTTCCCCTTTTTTAGAAAATCAGACAAATTTTCTCAGGCTCAGAGCTTTTGATGGGTAAAACTAAACTTAATGAAGCTTAAATGTTTGGAGTCAGCATAATAAGCCAATTTTTTTTATATATATATATATCAATTGGTATCAAAATTTAGTTTTTAGTTTCGGTTACTATTGGGCCGGGTCGCTCCGTACTTACAGTTCATTACCACGAACTGTTTGATCAAACAGTTAACGAACTGTAAGCAAGGAGCGACCCGGCTCAATAGTAACCGAAACTCTAAAAAACGGAATTCTGATACCAATAGATATATCAAAAGAATCATATTTTTATGTTGATTTCAAATATATAAGTTTCATCAAGTTTAGTCATACCCATCAAAAGTTACGTGCCTGAGAAAATTTACCTTATTTTGGAAAAAAAGGGGAAACAACCCATACAATTCATAGAACTTTAATGAAAATCACACCGTCAGATTCAAAGTATTAGAGAACCCTACTGTAGAAGTTTCAATCTCCTATCTGCAAAAATGTGGAATTTTGTATTTTTTGCCAGGAGAAAGATCACGGCTGTGTGTTTATTTTTGTTCATCAAGTATCATCAAGTTTAGTCCTACCCATCAAAAGTTACGCGCCTGAGAAAATTTACCTGATTTTCGAAAAAGGGGGAAACACCTCCTAAAAGTCATAAAACCTTGATGAAAATCAAACCATCAGATTAAGCGCATCAGAGAACGTACTGTAGAGGTTTCAAGCTCCTATCTGCAAAAATGTGGAAGTTTGTATTTTTGCCAGAAGAAAGATCACGGATGCGTGTTTATTTGTTTTTTTGTTGTTTTTTTTTCAGTGGTGATCGTATCGACCTAGTGTTCCTAGGATATCATGGGAGGGCTCCTTCCAACGTAAATTAAAAGTTCTAGTGCTCTTTTTAAGTGACCCAAAAATGGAGGGCAACTAGGCCCCCTCCCACGCTAATTTTTTCCCAAAGTCACCCTATCAAAATTTTTAGATAACCATTTTGTTCAAAATAATCGAAAAATATAATAACTATGTCTTTGAGGATGACTGAATCCCCCACAGTCTCCGGGGGAAAGGCTGGAAGTTATGAACATTGCCCGATGTTTACATGTAGTATTGGTTATTGGGAAGTATACAGACGTTTTCAGGGGGGATTTTTTTCGTAGTGGGGGGGGGGTCGGAGGTTCTGAGGGAGGATATTTCCATGGAGGAAGTTTTCATGGGGGAAGGAACATTGCTATGAAGTGGGCGTCGGATTTCCCAGTATTATTTAAAAAAAAGCGACCAGAAATTAAATAAAAAAACAAGTTTTTCAACTGAAAGTAAGGAGCAACATCAAAAATTAAAACTAACAGAAATTATTACGTATATGATTGGGTTCACCCCCTAGTCAATACCTAGCTCTTTTTTTTTAATACTTTCATAAGAGCTATTTTCCTGATCTAGTAATATAATCTGAGTTTGCTATTTTTTTTAATATTTTTTACTTGGCTTTCTAAATTAGACTTTTTCGTGCAAATTCCATTTCAACTTGTATGAGGAAACGGTAAATACAAGTTTAATAAATTTAACACGGACTTGTAGAAGATTTTGAAAGGAACAACTTGACTTTTAAGTTTTTTTCCTAATTAGTTCAAAAAGACATTTTGATCAGTTTATTTAAAAGTTGTTACCATCAGTTTTATATTAGTAACTCCAAAACTGTTGCATATTTAGTTTCAATAGGCGGGCATAATTACCGGTTTTCATAAATACCCATTATTTACATCTTCTTAAACCCTCTTTTATAAATCCAGTCACTGCTATAATCGTCTCCCGGGATGAATATTTAAGGATCCCAGGAAAAAACACTTCCGCATCACCTAAATATTTCAATCTCAAATCTGAAACCTGGCACACCGTCAAAAAAAGGGGCAAATTTTCTTCCTCCATACCACATAAAGAGCAAGTATAACATGATGTCGGGCCCTGAGCATTTCTTTCAAATACTTTAAATCTATTGTTTATGGGCAAACCATTTGCTCGGACCTGGAACCACAGACGTAGGTTTTCCGGTGGCAAATTCAGCTTAAAATAGTATTCTAGTCCAAAAGACTCAGGGCCCATCATATTAGCCATGTGGTGGATTTCCGTTTTCATTGCGTTTACGATATTTAAACTGTTTTTTTTTTTTTTTTGGGGGGGGGGGGTTAGGGGAGGGGAAGGCACATAGGTTAGGTTAGGTTACATATTTAACATATGCTCTGCTTAACCCCCTCCCACCCTAATGTGCAAATATATAGCCCAAATTTGTTTCTAAACTATTATATATTCATCATATTTTATTTTATTTCCTTAGCATTAACCGAACTTGACTTTTTAGAAGTGACCATATAACGCACCAGTACCCATAAAACTTTACAGTTTCATGAAATGTAATTAAACAAATAGAATAGGATTTTCAACTAAAGTAAGGAGCAAGTTTAAAACTTATCATAAATATAAATTAATCTGTATATAAGGGGGGCTGCCCCCTTCTCAACACCTTACTCATTAAACAAAAGTATTTTTAGTGCCTTGAAAAATCTTATCTTTTCCAATTGCAAATTGTCTGAAAAAATTTGGAAAAAAGCCAAACATCACACTTAAGAGTAAGGAGCTAAGGAGGGGACAGCCCCTTTGTATTAAGAATAATCTGTTCAAATAGGTTTCGAATCTGTTCCTTGCTTCCAGTTGAAAAGCTTTTTTTTTAATTTCGGATTGTTTTCCAAATCAACCCCAGCCCTAACCAGGATATAGTTTGAGCTACCTGTCCCTTAAATCGCTGGTTAATTGCTTTTAAAATGTGTAAATCAATAATTGTAAATGCCCTAGTACCGTCGTACGTTTAAATTTTGGATAAAATTTGAATATACTAAAAAAATTAGCGATGAATAGTAATTTTGGTAAAAAGTCCATGGTAATATTATTACAAAAGAATTTCGGTTGGATAAAAAGCAGGATTATTGTTTGTATGGATGGAAATTCTGTGACAACACAACCTCTGCAATAGGATTTTCTTATCGATAAATACATTGCATACATTTGTTTAAATACACTGAAATACTTTATATAAATAGAAAAAGAAAACAACACCATTTAAAATTGCTGAAAACTAAGTTCCTTGCAGTATTTGCCACCCAAAGAAATTTCCTGGCCTGGCTGATGATGACCTGCCTTGCCTTTTCCACCTCTGTGCTGTCCACCTCTGTGCTGATAGAAATCGGAATGAAACATTTTAGCTGTATAGAGAAACCATTTAATCAATTCCTAACCCCCCCCCCCTACCTCTTTCAACATTTATCTGAAGCCTCGCGACGAGTAAGCAGTTTGTCCATTAAAATGTACTTTTTTAGGAATGTAATCTACCCCCACCTAAACAATGACTCATCCCCCCTCAATTGCAGATCGCCAAAGATACCCTAATTTCATTACAAATAAAGCAAATCAACGTGGTTGAATCCAGTGCTGCCACTGTGGGGCATTACTTCTTTTACAACTGGAAAGCCTAAACTATAGTTATTCATACTTTTGAATCAATTAGCTTTTCATAATTTTAAACTGACTGCAAATTCATCCTCTTCGGGATAATGTCGCAGTTTTGTGCCCTAAAATAGCAAGAAAACAAGATTTTCCCTGGTCCAATCCATGGGCGCCCATAAGCTGAATTCCAGGGGGGGGCAAATTTCGTCTAATTGCTACTTTTAATGCTATATAATATAAATCTCAGAACAAAAATATAAAAATACGTCAGCATCATTCCGCCAGGGGGGGCAAGAGCCCCCCCCCCCTGCCCCCCCATATGGGCGCCCATGGTCCAATCTAAATGGTCACTTTAAAAAGAGCTTAAAATTTACGTTTGAGTGAGTTCCCTCCCAATTATCTTGGACCTTCAGTTTGATACGATCATCCTTGGGAAACAACAAAACAAATACACATGTTTCCGTACTGGTACATTATACGGACACTTCCATATACTGTTAAAGAAGTCAATTTTGGTTAATACAAATGAAATAAAATAGGATGAATATATAATATTTTATAAACAAATTTGGGCTATATATTTGCGCATTAGGGGGGGGGGGGGTAAAGCATAGCATATATTAAATTCTTAACCTAACCTAACCAGATACCCGGTTATAATGGTTTATGAACAAAATTATAAGAATTACATAAATGGTAAATCCCAAATTGTAATTTCAACATTCATATTAGATCACCGTTTCACTCAATTCCACTCTAACAACTGTTTTAGTACCGGGTATCTGTCCCGGTATCTATAGCATCTCTTGTCTGACATTCCATATACAGTATATAAAAGTGTCCGTTTGATGCACTAGTACCCATGTTTCTTCTGAAAAAAAGGTGTTTATTCACGATGTTTCTTCTGAAAAGAAGCGAAATTCCACATTTGGAAGACTGGAGCTTAAAATCTCTACGGTAGAGTTGTCTGATATGATGTATCTAATAAGGAGGTTTTTAATAATATCGCTTCCTTGTTTTGGGGAGGGAGGGAGGTGTATTTTGTTTAATTTTTCGTGCGATTTAATTGCCCTTTTATTTGAGGGTTTTTTCCTAAAAGTATTTAAAAATAAACTTTTTCCTACGAAACAAATTCCTGAAATATATTCCCTGTCACCAAACCACCACTGATATTTTGGCGTCCCCCCCCCTTGTAAAGTTTTCTGCCGGCGCCCTTGACCTTTATGGTACCAAATTGCTTATATTTTAGTTTTTACTGTCTATGTTTTTATTTTTTAGTTTTTACTTATTTTCACTTGATTTGGGAAAATTTGTCTCCAACTTTACCCCTCCAGGCTTTTGACGAAATTAAGCTATTGGCAGCGTATGAGGCTATTTCTTGTTTTGTTAGATTAAAAAGAGACAAAGCTGAATTACAATATTAATATGATCAAGAATTGTTAACAGGTCAGGTTGGCCGAGTGGTTAAGGCGCCAGACTTAAGATCTGGTCCCCATACGGGGTCATGGGTTTGAACCCCACACCTGACAATTTTTTATGTACTTTTTTTCTTGCATCATGTCTTGTGATTTCACTAAATAACTTCTGTAAAAGGATTTATGCGGAACCTAAATTGTTATGCCCTTTAATAGATTAAATAAAAAAACTAGTTTTTTTTTAACTGAAAGTAAGGAGTGACATTAAAACTTAAAACGAATAGAAATTATTCCGTATTTAATAATAATCTGTATTTAAAGCCATATACAAAAAAGACAAATACTAAAGAAAAATTACACTTCATTTGACATCCTTCCCATCAATACAAAATTTCCTACTGCAACAATATAACGGGGAATCCTAGACCTCATTAACTCACAAAGCAGCCTATCTTCCCCGTCCTGGATAATTGATCCCCTTAAATGAGAGAGTTGATTACACCGGAGGAGGAAATGGCCCAGCCCATAATCATTTTCCCCACATCCCAAACAACTACACCCGGCCTCTGGACCTTCCCTCATTGTCCTTACAACCTTAGCATAAATTGGAAAACAATTTGATCGAATCTGAATCCAAATCATGAAATAATTAATAGGCAATCCCAGCTTGAAATAAAACTCCTGTCCAAAATTCTCTTTTACTTCTCTATACAAAGTAAGACTCCGAGATTTATCCACAGCTGATTGCCATAGTTGCACTTCTTGGTCTTCAAGTCTGGTACTAAATTCCTTGAAGAACTTTTCATGATCTTCTGGCCCTTTTCCCTTCCCCCACGAACTTGAAAATCTATTCTCATCTAATATCCTTTTGATTTGTGCTGTCCATGATGTTTTGTTACACTGAAGGAGAAGATCTTCATATGCTGCTCGGGCCAGTCTAGTCTGGGTAAGTTCGAGGAGTCTTAACCAAAATTTTATGATTTTGGTATATCTTTTCAATTTCAGGTTAAATATACCAAGATCACCTTTTAATACTAACGTATGTGTTGTATTCTGTAAGCCAAAAACTCGTTTATAATATTGAAGTTGAAGGGTTTCTAGTTGCTTTGCCGACTGATATCCCCATATTTCTGGTCTGTTATGTAGGATAGGCATAATTTTAGTATTAAATATATGTTTGTGGAGGCTTAGTTCACTTATTTCTGATGTTAGTGTGCTTCTGTATATACCAAATAATGCATTTCTTCCTTTTTGTGCCATTGTTGTAATATGACTCGTCCATTTTCCATTTTGACAAAGGATGAAACCTAAGTATTTGGCCTTTTCCACCACTTCCAGCATTTTTCCATCCAATAAAAATTGTGGTGCTGATTCCAAGGGTTTTCTGCTAAAAATCATGACTTGGGATTTCGTGACATTCACCTCTAGTTTCTTCTCTTGAAAATATTTTTCAAGGAGATTCAAGAGAGTTTGTAAATCATTCTTTGTCTTTGCCACTAATATAATGTCGTCTGCAAATAGTAGCATTGACATATTCAGATTTCCCATTCGGAGAGTAGGTGCCCATCTTTGTTGGAAATAAGAAACAATATCATTAATAAATATAGCAAATAATTTTGGCGAAGGTGTACTTCCTTGGCGCACGCCCTCTTTTGAGAAAAATGGCAGAGATATTCCCTTCCTAACAACTTTCACAAAACTTTTATTCAATGAATACATAGATGATAGAATTTGTATAAAAGGGATTGGTAGGCCTAGATTTAATAAAACATTAAACAATAAAACACGATCTACACGATCAAATGCTGTTTTTAAATCAATTAGGGCCACATATAATTTTCCTTTACCTTTGCAATGCTTTTCTACAAGAGCATTAATAACAAAAACTCTATCAGCTGTAGAATAACCTGGTCTGAACCCACCTTGTTCTTCTTGCAAGATTTGTTTCTCTTCTATCCACATTCCCAGCCTTTTATCTGTAATTTTTTCTTGGACTTCTCCAGCACTGTTTAGGAGGCTTATTGGTCTATAGTTATTATGTGTAGCAGAATTACCATTCTTATAAAGTGGGAAAATAAGCGAGGTTTTCCAGGTCATTGGCCACTTCCTCTTTGAAATTACTAGGTTAAATAATGAGGCCAAAAAAGGTAAGAGAGCAGTTCTAAATGCTTTGAAGATCTTCATAGAAATTCCATCGGGCCCGGGAGCTGAATCACCTCGTATTTTGTTAAGTGAATCTTCAATTTCTTCTGGGGTGATTGGGTCACATAATACGTATTCTTCCTGGTTCAGAGGGAATGATGTTTCTTCGCGGTCATCTAGACCTAATGCCTCCTGTAGGTGTATGTTGCTATCCTGGGTATCTTCTTGTAGTAGTTTGAAGTAATCGGGCCAAGTTTCGAGGGCCGGCACCTCTGACTGTAGGTCTTTTAGCCTATCTCTTTTTAACATTTTCCAGAACTCCCTACTGTTATTTTCTCTAAAGCACTTTAAAAGAGTGGCTTTTTCTTTCGTTTTATAATTTTCCTTTTTCCTTTTTATTAATTTTTTGTGCTCTTTAAGTAATAAAAGGTAACTTGTTAATGTCTTGATTTTTTATTAATCATACGGTGCATTCTTTACATTATGTAACATTTTATCCAAATTAACGCTACTGAATTTACATTCTTCGTCATAAAAACTTTCATTCTTTTTCTCGGCTTATTTTACTGATACCGCTTAAAATTTGTGAAAACCTATTCGCTAGTGTTTCCGGGTCGGCATTTGGTATCTCGGCCTCATACTTCAGATGGTCTATTTCTTTCGCTATGGGGTCATTAATTAATTTCTCATGGACCAGTATCTATTGTTCATGTGACCGATTGCAATTGATTCTAGGAGGTAAAATTGCTAGGTCCTTTTTTCCTCCTTTCTTATTTGCATACCTCTCCTCATTACTCCTCTCAACCGAACAATATTCCCTTCTAGAAATAATATACTCTACTTTAACTGGAAATTAGTCCGATCCTGTTCGATGTATCACTTTCACATTTAGGGATTCAATTTGGAGCCCAGTGTCAACCAATATATAATCAATCAAACTAAAGCAAGGTCCAGAAACACAAGTGTACTCACCTAAGCTACCATCCTCACCAAATCTCCCATTACCAATTGCCAAACCAGAACCTCCACATAGTGCAAGCAGTTTCCTCCCCCATGAGTTAACTCTCCTTTTTCGATCTTGGGTCTTTCGTGGTATAAAAATACATTGAAGAAATAATCCCCGCTATAGGGTCGTCCTCATCATCTGGAACAAAATTCATATTTAGTTCTGATTGTTCAGCAGTGTAAGCGTTTAAATCACCTATAATAACACTGAATGTCCTTTATACCGAGATCTCATAAGAATAATTTCTTTCTCTAGTAGCCTATTGTCCAAGTATCCTCCTCACAATATAAACTATTCTCTGGTGAAATATAAACATACCCCAATATAAACCACTTCCCCAAAAAATTCAAACGTAACCATATCAAATTCTCAGACTTGCTTGGCAAACGACTTAAACTGGAAAATTCCTGTTGCCTAACTAGCACTATTATTCCTCCATAGTTCCTGGAATTCCTTGATGTCCTTCTATCTACACGAAAAACAACATAACCAAACACTGATGAACTATTTAAACACACATCGCTTTTACTACTTAGACCCTGTACATTCCACGTAATAAATGATAGTTTCTGTATATGGCTGTTTCCCTATCCTATGACAAATGGTGGTCGCTCTGCTAGAGTTTGGCCATATTTTTTTAGGACTACGACTTTTTTGTTTCTTTTCCGGTTTCGGTCCTTTATTTGGTCTCACATTTCTTCGATGCTGCTTACTATCGTTGCTTGGGCTTAAAATCATGTCCAGATCCCTTTTCCCTTTAGGCCTATCACTTTTTGCATGGTTTCCACTAGGAATGTTAGGGTCTAGTACCACAACCCGCTTTCTATGATCGTTGTATCTGAATCGCTGTTTGAGATGCTGTCAATTTCAGGATCTGAATCGCTATCGCTTGAGGGGGATCGCATAAAAGACCTTCTCGGGATATGCTTTTTTGTGCAACTATCTTTATTATGAGTTTGTTTCTCCATAGTCGGCTCCGCCATTTCCAGCACTGGTTTCCTCTCAAAATCATAAACAACGTCTGATTGTCTATGCATAATCTATACATAGACAATATGAAAGGGGCTGTTCCCTCCTCAATACCTCGCTCTTTACGCTAAAGTTTTCTATTGTTTTAAAAATAAAGTTGTGTGACAGATTCAAACTTTAGCGTAAAGAGCGAGGTATTGAGGAGGGGACAGCCCATTTCATATAGGGAATAATTTCTGTTCATTTTAAGTTTTAATGTCGCTTCTTACTTTCAGTTAAAAAAACTTGTTTTTTTACCTAATTTCAGACCGTCTTTGAGCCAATACAGCTTTGTTTTGGCTCACCAGACATGAATAATTGAAATGAAATTTGCGTTTTACTTTAACTTTTTTGGATAAACGGCTCTTTTAAAATTATTACCTGACGTAACTTACGAACTAACTTACGTAACGAACTTCTATATTTGTATGCTTTATTACGTATATTAGTGAGTTTCCCCCTAGTCGATACCATGCTCTTTACGCTAAAGTTCGAATTTTGTGTGAATCACAAACCCCTGAATCACAAAGGCCGGTTAATTAGAATAGATAGCTCTTTTGAAACTACTAAAAAAAACTTTAGCGAAAAGGGCGAGGCATTGACTAGGGGGTGAACCACCTCATATACATAAAAATTTCTGTTTGTTTTAAGTTTTCATGTTGCCCCTTACTTTCAGTTGAAAAAACTAGTTTTTTTATTTAATTTCTGATCGTTTTTTAGATAATGCTGGGAAATCCGGCGCCCCCTTCATAGAAATGTCCCTTCCCCCAAGGAAACATCCTCCATGGAAGGATATTCCCCCGTAACCCCCTCCTTCGACACCCCCCCCCCCCTCCCATCAGAAAAAAATCCCTCCTGAAACGTCTTTATACTTCCCATTAACCAATACTATATGTAAACAATGGGTAAAGTTCATAACTTCCAGCCCTTCCCTTGGGAACTGTGGGGGATTAAGTCATCCTCAAAGACATATTTATTAGATTTTCAACTATGCTGAACAAAATGGCTATCTTAAAATTTTGATTGGGTGACTTTGGAAAAAAGAAGAGCGTGGGAGGGGATCAAGTTGCCCTCCAATTTTTTTGCTCACTTAAAAAGGGCACTAAAACTTTTAATTTACGTTCAAATGAGCCCTCTTACGATATTCTAGGACTACTGGATCGATACGATCACCCCTGGGGATAAAAAAAATAAATAAACACGCCTCCGTGATCTTTCTTCTGACAAAAAATACAAAATTCCACATTTTTGCAGATAAGAGCTGGAAACTTCCGCAGTAGGGTTTTCTGATACGCCGAATCCGATGGTGTGATTTTCATTAAATTTCTATGACGCTTCGGGGGTGTTTCCCCCTTTTATTGAAAATAAGGCAAATTTTCTCAGGCGCGTAACTTTTGATGGGCAAGACTAAACATAATGAAACTTATATATTTGAAATCAGAATAAAATCTGATTCTATTGATGTATCTCTGGGTATCAAAATTCCCGTTTTTTGAGTTTCGGTTGATATTGAGCCGGGTCGCTCCTTACTTACAGTTCGTTACCACGAACTGTTTGAAAATTTAAGTCCTTTCCTGATCATTTTTCAATCTGATATGTAAGGTGCATCCATGAATTGTATATGTACGCTAAAACCGTTTACCCTTGTGGTTTAGGAATATGTTCACCCAAACCGTAAACACGGGCTGGGATAGGAGGAGATAGTTTCGACTCACCAGGATCCCATAATATTTACGGTAAAACAATAACTTTTTCTAATAATTTAATTGTTTTTGCTGTTTTGATGAATTTGCAACAACTTGCCAATTAAGTCCTTCTGCATTAGTTCTATCTGTTCCATCTGCCATGATCTTTTTATCAATTTGACTTTCGATGATATGTTTCGATAATATCTCAAACTAACAAAACTGCTGTGAATGACAAAATAGCTATTTGATAATGATCCCTACACTACATTGTATCAATTTTATAGAAATAACTGCGTTAACACAAGAATAATTAAAAAATTAAATAAATAAAAAACTATTTCTTCCCCCTTCCTCTCTTCGCCTCGTAATATACAATAGATCAGAAGATAATATGAAGATAGAAAAGCGCTCGTTAATTCGCAAATCCTGAGATATAGTTCAACTTTTAAGTGACGTTAATTAAAAATAACAATAATAATAATGTTTAAAAACATTCTTCAAAAAAGGGAACAGAAATATTACAACCGGAAACGAGCAGAAATAAAGTCATACCATAAGTCAAATTGAAAATTAATATAAATCGCTATGAACGAATAAATTAAACCTTAACCGAACAATAATTAAGATGAATAATCAATTCGAATCTTAAAAGAACACAAATTACCGAAAATAACCCCTTAGCCCTCCAAAGGATAGGGAGTTATTTTCGCGTTGCCAAAAATGATTTATATTCCTAAGAGTAAGTTGTATTTGTCATAACGTCAGCAAGAAACAGGGCAATGACAATGCTATTAAATGAGGGAAGCTATGATAGGCAGCGAGCTAGCGCTGCCTAAGTAAAGAACGATGCGGGCACAATGTGTTTTTTTTCCTCCATACCTGGGCACTTCGTATCGAAGGAGTTGTCGTAGAAACTTCGAAAAGGGCTCATTCGATTGGAAATCGGAGTGGCTAGTGCCCTTTTTAATAGTCGAAAGTGATTGGAGGGCAACTGGCCCCCCGTCCCTGCGCCCATTATTCCCCCAAACACATCCAATCAAAATTTTGAGAGAGCCATTTTGTTCAGCGTAGTTGATTTCCAGATAGAAAATATGTTTTTAAGGAGGCCACTCCCCCACAAACCTCGGGGCAAGGGTTTTAAGTTATGCCCTGAGGGCATATAAGAACGATGTTGGCACAATATACTATTTATTATTTTTTTTCCTTGAGAGCAGGGCACTTCATATGGAAGGGGTCGACGTAGAAACTTCAAAAGGGGCTCATTCGATTGTAAATTGAGAGTCACAGTGCCCTTTTCAATAGTCAAAAGTGATTGGAGGGAAAATAGCCCCCCCCCCCAACACCAATCATTCCCCCAAACACATCCAATCAAAAGTTTGAGATAGCCATTTTTTTAAGCATAGTTGATTTCCGATAGAAAATATGTCTTTGAAGAGGGCACTCCCCCACAGCCCTCAGGGCAAGGGTTTTAAGTTGTGCCCTGGGGCGTATAAGGTTTTTATAGAAGGCGTTGTCATAGAAACTTCAAAAAGGCTCATTCGATTGTAAATTTAAAGGCCTAATTCTCTTTTTAATAGTCAAAATTTAGTGGAGAGCATCTAGCCCCCCCCCCCCCACGCCGACCATTTCCCCCAAAACATCCAAAAGAACATTGGAAATAGCACCTTTTTTAAGAGGAATTGATTTAAAAATATAATAAATATTTTCTAGGAGGACACTCCCCACAACCTTTAGGGCAAGGGTTATAATTTATGCGCTGGGGACATATAAGGTTTTTAAAGAAGGCGTTGTCGTAGAAACTTCAATTCAATTTTATTTGAATAAAAACATAACACAAACATCAATAACAATAAAGATCCTAGAAGATAACTTGTTAAGGACCAAAAAAGAAAAAAAAAATTAAAGTAACACTGAGAGAAAAAAAAATAATAGAAGAATAAAACATTGGTAATTAAAGCAAATTTGTTAAAAATGGAAAAATTAAATTATAATATCAAGTTTTGTTACATTTTTATACAACTTGCAAAAACTTGTGGCAAGTTCAACACTGGAGGGAATTTTGTTCCATTGAATACAATAGATTTGTAAATGGGAGATTGCTGGGCAGCACTTGAAACGCATTTAGGAATTTTAAAGGCTCTATTGGATGAACGGAGACAGTGGGCTTCCGAACTATTAATATTATAATAGGTTAGTAGTTGAGGTGAAAGATTATTGTGGAAAGCAGAGTAAGCAAGCGATAAGTTTAGTTTTTGTATGATTTGATCAAGTGGAGAGTAGAAGTGGGGGTACCAGCACAGAACGAACACCCTGCTGCCATCTACAACTTTTTTGCACCCCAAATAAGGGCATAGCCTCCCTAGGGAGAACACGTGGTTAATGGGGTCAATGACCTAAATTTCCAGGGAGAATGATTGCGTAATCAAAGCGTGTCAACAACAACAACAACATCGACTTTGACATTCGCTGAGAGCGTGCACTTACAACAACAACAACAGCGGGCCTTATTGAGTCCGAACGGGGCTCCTTATATGGGCATAGAATACTGACGGGGGCTCCATATAAGGACATAGAGTCATTAGGGAGAACACGTGGTTAATGGGGTCAATGACCTAAATTTCCAGGGAGAATGATTGCGTAATCAAAGTGTGTCAACAACAACAACATCGACCTTGACATTCGCTGAGAGCGTGCACTTACAACAACAACAACATCGACCTTGGAACACCTGTGCTGTCGACCTCAATTCACCTATCATGAATCAATAATTCCCCTTAGAAACAACAAATTAATTTCCCCTTCCTTGACAGATCAATCAACTAATGACATCATCTGTCAGACTTTAAAAATTTTCGCGTAGAAACGATTCTCCAGGAATAGATCCAAGTCATTAATGTCTTTGCCTCGGAAACAACTCTTTTGGTCGAACTCCAAAGGATATTAATAGCCACAGGCCATGGAAACAATTCTCCAAGAAACATCTTAGCGATGAATTGTTTTAGCGCGGGAATCAGGTTTCTTATTAATTTGAAATGCATTAGCGCAGAGATGCCAAAAACAAAGGGAACACGCTGAATTACGTTTAGGGATTATTTGGGCGAAACTGTTTTAGACAGGTCATGGAACTATTTAGGCGAAACAGTTAGAGACATTTTAAAAGATGATTTTTGAAGAGATTTTAGAAGAGAATTTAATGGTGAAACTCTGTGGTCATTATAATACACAAGTTTCATTTGAACAGTGTTGTGAGGTTCTCTAACCCAACCCCAAAGGGTTCCAATCCTCCTACCCCAACCCCGAAGGAAGCCCCTGGGCCCCCAAGGTCTCCCCGAGCTCCCAAAGGGCCACCGGCGCCCCCAAAGGCCCACCCAGACCCTCCAAGGCCATCCCCGGGCCCCCCAAAGGCCCATCGAGCTCCCAAAGGACCAACGGGGTCCCAAAGGTCCTCCCCCGGTCCCCAAATGCCCCCCTGGCCCCCAACTTTCCTCCTCAGACGCTCAAAGGCCCTCCTCTGGTCCTCAAAGGGCCCCCGGATCCCCAAAAGCCCTCCCTGGGCCCCAAAGGTCCCCCCCGGTCCCCATACATGCACACAAAAAATGACACACACACAAGAAAAATTACATTCACAAAAAAAATAATACAAAAATACACTAAAACTTACACAAACAATAAAAAATTAACACACACAAAATATTAGACACACAAAAACTTACACACACACACACACAAAAACTAACACACACACACAAAAACTAACACACACACACACAAAAAAAATCTTACACACGCACACAAAAAATTACACACACACACAAAAACTAAAACCAACACTCAAAATCTTACACACACACACACAAAATCATACACACACACACACGCAAAAATACACACACACAAAAACTTACACACACACACAAAAATTTACACACAAAAAAAAAAAATAACACACTCACACACACTAAAACAAACTCACACACACGAAAACTAACAAACACACACGCAAAAAAATACACCCACACACAAACTTACACAAACACAAAAACACACACACAAACAAACTTAAACAATCACAAGGAAACTTACATTCACAAAAAAACTTACATTCACACAAAAAATTAAACACTCACACAAAATCTTACACACACACTTTAAAACTTACACTCACACACAAAAACTTACACACACACACTAAAAATTACACACACACACACACACGAAAACTTACACACACACGCCAAAACTTACACACACACACAAAACTCACACACACACACAAACACAAACACACACAAACAAACACAAACACACACACACACACAAACACAAACACACACACACACACACACACAAACAAAATAAAACACAACCACAATCAAACAAACACACACACACACACACACACACACACCCACACCCCCACACTCACCCACACACACACACACACACGCACAAACACACATAGACATATACACACACACACACACACACACACACACACACACACACACACACACACACACACACACACACACACACACACACACACACACACACACACACACACACACACACACACACACACACACACACACACACACACACACACACACACACACACACACACACACACACACACACACACACACACACACACACACACACACACACACACACACACACACACACACACACACACACACACACACACACACACACACACACACACACACACACACACACACACACACACACACACACACACACACACACACACACACACACACACACACACACACACACACACACACACACACACACACACACACACACACACACACACACACACACACACACACACACACACACACACACACACACACACACACACACACACACACACACACACACACACACACACACACACACACACACACACACACACACACACACACACACACACACACACACACACACACACACACACACACACACACACACACACACACACACACACACACACACACACACACACACACACACACACACACACACACACACACACACACACACACACACACACACACACACACACACACACACACACACACACACACACACACACACACACACACACACACACACACACACACACACACACACACACACACACACACACACACACACACACACACACACACACACACACACACACACACACACACACACACACACACACACACACACACACACACACACACACACACACACACACACACACACACACACACACACACACACACACACACACACACACACACACACACACACACACACACACACACACACACACACACACACACACACACACACACACACACACACACACACACACACACACACACACACACACACACACACACACATACACACACAGACACACACACACACACATACACACACACACACACACACACACACACACCCACACACAAACACACACACACCCACACACACACACCCAGACACAGACTCAAAAACAAAAAAAATCAATATAACCCTAACAAAAAAACACACAAACTAACACTCGAACACACACACACACTCAAAAACACACACACACACAAAAAACTTACACACACACAAAAAAACACACAAACTTACACACACACAAAAAAAATTACACCCACATAAAATATATTACACACAAACTAAATTACAAACAAAATCAAAATCTAAGAAACAATCGATAAAAATCAAAATATATCTATATAATAAATTCACAATATATATTACACACACACTTGGGGGCCCGGGAACACCCCCCTGGATATCAAATCACTCCCAGTCTCTGATATCCACCCTATTTTCAAGTTTTTTACAAGCCATTCCTATTATACCTTAACTGCATTCAGATATTTTCTTGATACACCATGGTTGTATTGGCCTCAGTTGTCCTTATGTTCCAGAGAGTTGCGAGTAGTAGCAGTATTTCATGTTTTTATAAGTCATTCATACTTTAATCTATAAATTTTCTAATATTTTCTTGATAAAACGTACATTTGTTGACCTCAGATGCCTTAGTAGCGCAGTAAGTTGTTAGTACTAGTAGTATTATCATGTTTTGCAAGCCTTTCTTACTATACATTCGCCATTTTGAGATATTTTCATGATAAAGCGTACCCATTAGCATACACAATTCAAACATCGCATTAACCCATTCGACCAACAGATTTTATTTTCACTGTCCTCGGTGCTTTAACAGTAGACAATAAGTCAGTGTGGGAGGATCTTACTCCAACTCAGCCCCCCGAATCATACTATGAATTAGTACATGACCGTCTATAGTTTCTCGTCACACCCCCAGGTATCTGAAATCCTAATACGATGCTTCTCCACAAATAATTCCCAGGTGACTAACCCCCCCCCCCGCGATGTTATTCTAGGCAAAAATAAAATTTAAACTTACATTAATTACATCGACACAATGTAGGATATCAACTGTTGCCATTGAAGGACCGGAGACTACACTAAATTTATTCATTTCAATATACACTGAAGTATCACTATTTTCACATAATGGATTATACAACTATTAATACACCTTTAGAGAGTGGATATAATGGGGAGTGTTATCACCATTCATCATTATCGGACTAATCGTTACTCATCCTCATTCGATGATCCCATGAAATGGGATGTGCTTTATTTCGCATTAGTGGGTATCTAATACACTTGTCCATATGTGGTATCACTTCAGGTACCCATTGCATAAAAAACCTCACCTCATCAATGGGATGAGGAATCGCATTGGGATATTTTTCACATCCCAAGTCGTCTAAGTTAAAAAGGGGGATATTAATGTCACATTCTACGATCATTAGCTTATTGGTAGGAACATTCCCTTTAACGTATAACGCTTTTACTCCAAAAAAGCTACAAATTTCACGGACTTCCTGTTGTACATGATTTAATTCTATAGCATTTTTAATAAAAGGTTTTATTTTTCTATCGTAGAATCCAAGTCCGTTTATACGGCGTAATTTAGTGCTCCATAAACGTTTAACATAATCAAACAAGTTATAGTTAACATCCCAATGGTAATTGTATATTTCTCTATGATCTTCACCCAGTAATAAAAACACACACTCGAAAATTACTCCACAAGATGAATGTTTTATGCCAATATATTCAGAATCGATCACACCGTACATAAGGAAATGAATTATTTTATAATTGTCTGTCTCTGTTCTAAGCATAGAATTGGAGAACAAACTCCTTTGTTCTGATCGGTTGACAATCAGAACAAATAGAGTCAGGGAAACAGCTCCATTGACACATCCGTCAAAAAAGCAAGAGGATCCGTTTGGACACTGAGTGAGGTCACATCCGTCTGAGAATAGAAGAATTCATACGCATTTTCAACTAGCTAAGGGTAAGTGTTTTAAATATGAGCCATGCTGTTGCGAAAACACACAAAAGTTAGAACAAATACAAAATATTCCTTTATTACCTCTGCAAAACGGCTAAAAATGAAGAATTCATACAAATTTTCAGCTAGCTAAGTGGAAATGTTTTAAATATGATCCATCCTATTGCGTAAAAACACAAAAGATTAAAAAAATGCAAAATATTCCTTTATTACCTCTGCAATACGGCTAAAAATTAAGAATTCATACACATTTTCAACTAGCTAAAGGGTAAATGTTTTAAATATGAGCCATTCTATTGCGTAAACACACAAAAGTTAGAAGAAATGCAAAATTTTCCTTTATTACATCTGCAATACGGCTAAAAATGAATGATAAATAAAACATTTAAAAGTGCTATGGTTTAATGATTTAAATTAGAGACTTTATAAATCGAAAACACACAACAGTAAAAAAAATTCAATATTTTACTTTTTTACGCATGCAATACGGCTTAAAATGTGATATACGTACTCATTTCAATCTATATAAAGGGTAAATTAGTGATTTATTTTAAAATATATTCCGAAAACACACAAAAGTTAGAAAAAATGCAAAATATTCATTTATTAACTCTGCAAAATTGCTAAAAATGAATTATTAATACAAATTTTAAACTAGCTAAGAGTAAATGTTTTAAATATGATGAATTCTATTGCATAAACACACAAAACTTAGAAAAAATGCAAAATTTTCCTTTATTACCTCTTCAATACGCATAATATTGAATAATACATAAACATGTTCAACTAGCTAAAGGGTAAATGTTTTAAATATGATCCATTCTATTGCGAAAACACACAAAAGTTAGAAAAAATGCAAAATAGACCTTTATTACCTATTCAATACTTCTAAATATCAATAATTCATACAAATCTTAATCTAGCTAAGGGTTAATTTTTTAAATATGTGCCATTCTATTTCGTAAACACACAAAATTTAAAAGAAATGCAAAATGGCAATTTATTAAAAATGAAATTCTGGTAAAAATTAAGAGTTAAGACACATATTAAACTATCTAAGCGTAAGTTTTTTAAATATTAGCCAGTATAATGAGAAAAAACACAAAATATAGAAAAAATACAACCTGACCCCCTAATTGAAGGATATTAATTAGGACCATGGGAACGTAATTTCATCGTATTTTGCATTTCCCACAAGAGGACACTTTTCGACTAAAAGTAAAGAGCTACAAGACTAAACCAAAGATATGATGAAATAATAACGAATAATTGTTCAAACTTAAATTTTCTGTATTACGGGAATAGTTTATTTTCAAACCATTATATCTACCAAAGGTTCAATACTTGAGTTAAACTAAGAGGTTTCAATTTCAGGAAAAAATTACATTTTGACAGCATTTGACAATTTACAAAATTTAAAGTTTTGTTTAGTTTCAAAATGTTTTCTGTCACTCATCTTCTTTTAATCATTCACAAACAATACTATAGAAAACCACTTCCCACGGTTTATTGATTTTAAATTATTAAGAAGGCTATTATTTCATTGAAATATACTTTTTAAATTTCTAATTTTCATACTTTAGATAAGGATCTTGTCCTTTTGGTGTAAATTAAAGCTGAAGGCTTATGTCCTCATATTTTGCTTATTTTCGTTGCAAAACACACTGAAAAGACATATTATTGAACTCACATCAAACAATTGCCGGGCTTGCATTTGAAGAACCTTCCATTATTTTCTATCATGTCCTCTATTTCAGCATATACTGACTTTTAAAGCTTTTCAACACTCTTAAATATACTAACCTAACGGTTATTTATTTACGAAATTGTGCAAACTGTTGATTTAGAACAATAATTACCTTTCTATATATCAATATTCTTTCTAATATTCTTTCTAAATATTCTTACATCAGGTTAAGTGGCGTTCCACTTAACCTGATGTAAGTTAACCTAGAAATGTTAGATAACTTAACCTAATCTAACCTAACCTGACCTTGGTGGTGAGGGTCCTACCCGTGTCAGGCTTTCGGCCCCGTGGCCCCGGGGTTGGGGGGGGGGTCACCTTGAAATGTTAGGTAAACGAACCTGGGTTGGGGGGGTCCCACCCGTGGTGGGCTTGCAGTCCCCGTGGCCCCCGGGGGGTGGGGGAGCTAGTCTAACCTAAATTAACCTACCCTAACATAATCTAACCTAACCTAACCATACACCTAACTTTTTGTTGAGGGGGGGCGGGAGCCCCTCCCCCAAAATAAAAAACATTACCAAAAGAGGCTGCCGTTAATTAACCTAACCTAACATAATCTAACCTAACCTAACCATACACCTAACTTTTTGTCTGTCTCTAACCTAATTCAAGGGATTTCAAGAGCGATGGTTGAGGCGGTGGGGGAGGGGGGTGGGGGGCTATGTAGGCTAAGCTAGTCTAACCTAAATTAACCTAACCTAATATAATCTAATCTAACCTAACCATACACATACCCTTGTATCAGTCTCTAACCTAATTCACGTGATGTCGATAGCGATGGTTAAGGCGGTGGGAGAGCTCCACACCTAATAATTTTTTTGTCTCTTATGTAGGCTAAGCTAGTCACCTTACACATAATCAATCTTTGAGAGTTTTACAGACATTCTCAGTTCCCATTGGTGTTCTCCTATATCAAAAACAAAATCGAACGTAACAATTTATTAATCTGCATTGAAGATGTCTCGTTTGAAACATAGGTTCGATTATGCAATGTAAGAAGTATTGTTTTGAAACCATTCTCCGCGAGTGAAAAGTGGCAATTTTATTGAGTTTTAATTGATATATAGAAAGGTAATTATTGTTCTAAATCAACAGTTTGCACAATTTCGTAAATAAATAACCGTTAGGTTAGTATATTTAAGAGTGTTGAAAAGCTTTAAAAGTCAGTATATGCTGAAATAGAGGACAAGATAGAAAATAATGGAAGGTTCTTCAAATGCAAGCCCGGCAATGTTTGATGTGAGTTCAATAATATGTCTTTTCAGTGTGTTTTCCAACGAAAATAAGCAAAATATGATGACATAAGCCTTCAGCTGCAATTTACACCAAAAGGACAAGATACTTATCTAAAGCATGAAAATTAAAAATGTAAAATGTATATTTCAATGAAATAATAGCCTTCTTAATAATTTAAAATCAATAAACCGTGGGAAGTGGTTTTCTTTAGTATTGTTTGTTAATGATTAAAAGAAGATGAGTGACAGAAAACATTTTGAAACTAAACAAAACTTTAAATTTGGTAAATTGTCAAATGTTGTCAAAATGTAATTTTTTCCTGAAATTGAAACCTCTTAGTTTAACTCAAGTATTGAACCTTTGGTAGATATAATGGTTCAAAAATAAACCATTCCCATAATACAGGAAATTTAGTTTTGAACAATTATTCGTTATTATTTCATCATATCTTTGGTTTAGTCTGGTAGCTCTTTACTTTTACTCGAAAAGTGTCCTCTTGTGGAAAATGCAAAATTAGATGAAATTACTTTCCCTAAATCAACAGTTTGCACAATTTCGTAAATAAATAACCGTTAGGTTAGTATATTTAAGAGTGTTGAAAAGCTTTAAAAGTCAGTATATGCTGAAATAGATGACAAGATAGAAAATAATGGAAGGTTCTTCAAATGCAAGCCCGGCAATGTTTGATGTGAGTTCAATAATATGTCTTTTCAGTGTGTTTTCCAACGAAAATAAGCAAAATATGATGAAATAAGCCTTCAGCTGCAATTTACACCAAAATGACAAGATACTTATCTAAAGCATGAAAATTAGAAATGTAAAATTTATATTTCAATGAAATAATAGCCTTCTTAATAATTTAAAATCAATAAACCGTGGGAAGTGGTTTTCTATAGTATTGTTTGTGAATGATTAAAAGAAGATGAGTGACAGAAAACATTTTGAAACTAAACAAAACTTTAAATTTGGTAAATTGTCAAATGATGTCAAAATGTAATTTTTTCCTGAAATTGAAACCTCTTAGTTTAACTTATGTATTGAATCTTTTGTAGATATAATGGTTCGAAAATAAACCATTCCCTTTATACAGAAAATTTAAGTTTGAATAATTATTCGTTATTATTTCATCATATCTATGTTTTAGTCTGGTAGCTCTTTACTTTTACTCGAAAAGTGTCCTCTTGTGGGAAATGCAAAATACGATGAAATTACTT